>NC_140642.1:43934183-44112183 GCF_978046115.1 Saccoglossus kowalevskii
CTCAAACGCACATTGGTCTGGGTGAATGATAGCTGGTAGCATGGCATAAATGTGTCCTTCACAAACGCACATCGGTCTGGGTAAATGATAGCTGGCAGCATGGCATAAATGTGTCCTTCTCAAACGCACATTGGTCTAGGTAAATGATAGCTGGTAGCATGCCATGAATGTGTCCTTCTCAAACGCACATTGGTTCAGGTAAATTATAGCTGGCAGCATGGCATAAATGTGTACTTCACAAACGCACATTGGTCTGGGTAAATGATAGCTGGCAGCATGGCATAAATGTGTCCTTCTCAAACGCACATTGGTCTGGGTGAATGATAGCTGGTAGCATGCCATAAATGTGTCCTTCTCAAATGCACATTGGTCTGGGTGAATGATCGCTGGCAGCATGGCATAAATGTGCCGTTCTGAAACGCACATTGGTCTGGGTAAATGATAGCTGGCAGCATGGCATAAATGTGTCCTTCACAAACGCACATTGGTCTGGGTAAATGATAGCTGGCAGCATGGCATAAATGTGTCCTTCACACACACACATTGGTCTGGGTGAATGATAGCTGGTAGCATGGCATAAATGTGTCCTTTACAAACGCACATTGGTCTGGGTAAATGATAGCTGGCAGCATGGCATAAATGTATCTTTCACAAACGCACAATGGTCTTGGTGAATGATAGCTGGCAGCATGGCATAAATGTGTCCTTCATAAACGCATATTGGTCTGGGTAAATGATAGCTGGCAGCATGGCATAAATCTGTCCTTCACAAAGACACATTGGTCTGGGTAAATGATAACTGGCAGCATGGCATACATGTGTCCTTCTCAAACGCACATTGGTCATGGTAAATGATAGCTGGCAGCATGGCATAAATGTGCACTTCACAAACGCACATTGGTCTGGGTAAATGATAGCTGGCAGCATGGCATAAATGTGTCATTCTCAAATGCACATTGGTCTGGGTAAATGATAGCTGGCAGCATGGCATAAATGTGTCTTTCACAAACGCACATTGGTCTGGGTAATTGATAGCTGGCAGTATGCCCTAAATGTGTCCTTTTCAAACGCACATTGGTCTGGGTAAATGATAACTGGCAGCATGGCATACATGTGTCCTTCGCAAACGCACATTGGTCATGTTAAATGATAGCTGGCAACGTGGCATAAATGTGTACTTCACAAACGCACATTGGTCTGGGTAAATGATAGCTGGTAGCATGCCATAAATGTGTCCTTCTCAAACGCACATTGGTCTGGGTGAATGATAGCAGGTAGCATGCCATAAATGTGTCCTTCTCAAACGCACATTGGTCTGGGTGAATGATTGCTGGTAGCATGACATAAATGTGTCCTTCTCAAACGCACATTGGTCTAGGTAAATGATAGCTGGTAGCATGCCATAAATGTGTCCTTCACAAACGCACATTGGTCTTGGTAAATGATAGCTGGCAGCATGGCATAAATGTGTCCTTCTCAAACGCACATTGTTCTGGGTGAATGATAGCTGGTAGCATGGCATAAATGTGTCCTTTACAAACGCACATCGGTCTGGGTAAATGATAGCTGGCAGCATGGCATAAATGTGTCCTTCTCAAACGCACATTGGTCTGGGTAAATGATAGCTGGCAGCATGGCATAAATGTGTCCTTCTCAAACGCACATTGGTTCAGGTAAATTATAGCTGGCAGCATGGCATAAATGTGTACTTCACAAACGCACATTGGTCTGGGTAAATGATAGCTGGCAGCATGGCATAAATGCGTCCTTCTCAAACGCACATTGGTCAGGGTGAATGATCGCTGGCAGCATGGCATAAATGTGCCGTTCTCAAACGCACATTGGTCTGGGTAAATGATAGCTGGCAGCATGGCATAAATGTGTCCTTCACAAACGCACATTGGTCTGGGTAAATGATTGCTGGCAGCATGGCATAAATGTGTCCTTCACACACACACATTGGTCTGGGTAAATGATAGCTGGCAGCATGGCATAAATGTGTCCTTCACAAACGCACATTGGTCTGGGTAAATGATAGCAGGCAGCATGGCATAAATGTGTCCTTCACAAACGCACATTGGTCTTGGTGAATGATAGCTGGCAGCATGGCATAAATGTGTCCTTCACAAACACACAATGGTCTGGGTAAATGATAGCTGGCAGCATGGCATAAATGTGTCCTTAACAAACGCATATTGGTCTGGGTAAATGATAGCTGGCAGCATGGCATAAATGTGTCCTTCACAAAGACACATTGGTCTGGGTAAATGATAACTGGCAGCATGGCATACATGTGTCCTTCTCAAACGCACATTGGTCAAGGTAAATGATAGCTGGCAGCATGGCATAAATGTGTACTTCACAAACGCACATTGGTCTGGGTAAATGATAGCTGGCAGCATGGCATAAATGTGTCCTTCTCAAACGCACATTGGTCTGGGTGAATGATAGCTGGTAGCATGCCTTAAATGTGTCCTTCTCAAACGCACATTGGTCTGGGTGTATGATTGCTGGTAGCATGCCATAAATGTGTCCTTCTCAAACGCACATCGGTCTGGGTAAATGATAGCTGGCAGCATGGCATAAATGTGTCCTTCTCAAACGCACATTGGTCTGGGTAAATGATAGCTGGCAGCATGGCATAAATGTGTCCTTCTCAAACGCACATTGGTTCAGGTAAATTATAGCTGGCAGCATGGCATAAATGTGTACTTCACAAACGCACATTGCTCTGGATAAATTATAGCTGGCAGCATGGCATAAATGTGTACTTCACAAACGCACATTGGTCTGGGTAAATGATAGCTGGCAGCATGGCATAAATGCGTCCTTCTCAAACGCACATTGGTCTGGGTGAATGATCGCTGGCAGCATGGCATAAATGTGCCGTTCTCAAATGCATATTGGTCTGGGTAAATGATAGCTGGCAGCATGGCATAAATATGTCCTTCACAAACGCACATTGGTCTGGGTAAATGATAGCTGGTAGCATGCCATAAATGTGTCCTTCTCAAACGCACATTGGTCTGGGTGAATGATAGCAGGTAGCATGCCATAAATGTGTCCTTCTCAAACGCACATTGGTCTGGGTGAATGATTGCTGGTAGCATGACATATATGTGTCCTTCTCAAACGCACATTGGTCTAGGTAAATGATAGCTGGTAGCATGCCATAAATGTGTCCTTCACAAACGCACATTGGTCTTGGTAAATGATAGCTGGCAGCATGGCATAAATGTGTCCTTCTCAAACGCACATTGTTCTGGGTGAATGATAGCTGGTAGCATGGCATAAATGTGTCCTTTACAAACGCACATCGGTCTGGGTAAATGATAGCTGGCAGCATGGCATAAATGTGTCCTTCTCAAACGCACATTGGTCTGGGTAAATGATAGCTGGCAGCATGGCATAAATGTGTCCTTCTCAAACGCACATTGGTTCAGGTAAATTATAGCTGGCAGCATGGCATAAATGTGTACTTCACAAACGCACATTGGTCTGGGTAAATGATAGCTGGCAGCATGGCATAAATGCGTCCTTCTCAAACGCACATTGGTCAGGGTGAATGATCGCTGGCAGCATGGCATAAATGTGCCGTTCTCAAACGCACATTGGTCTGGGTAAATGATAGCTGGCAGCATGGCATAAATGTGTCCTTCACAAACGCACATTGGTCTGGGTAAATGATTGCTGGCAGCATGGCATAAATGTGTCCTTCACACACACACATTGGTCTGGGTAAATGATAGCTGGCAGCATGGCATAAATGTGTCCTTCACAAACGCACATTGGTCTGGGTAAATGATAGCAGGCAGCATGGCATAAATGTGTCCTTCACAAACGCACATTGGTCTTGGTGAATGATAGCTGGCAGCATGGCATAAATGTGTCCTTCACAAACACACATTGGTCTGGGTAAATGATAGCTGGCAGCATGGCATAAATGTGTCCTTCACAAACGCATATTGGTCTGGGTAAATGATAGCTGGCAGCATGGCATAAATGTGTCCTTCACAAAGACACATTGGTCTGGGTAAATGAAAACTGGCAGCATGGCATAAATGTGTCCTTCTCAAACGCACATTGATCTGGGTAAATGATAGCTGGCAGCATGGCATAAATGTGTCCTTCTCAAACGCACATTGGTTCAGGTAAATTATAGCTGGCAGCATGGCATAAATGTGTACTTCACAAACGCACATTGGTCTGGGTAAATGATAGCTGGCAGCATGGCATAAATGTGTCCTTCTCAAACGCACATTGGTCTGGGTGAATGATAGCTGGTAGAATGCCTTAAATGTGTCCTTCTCAAACGCACATTGGTCTGGGTGTATGATTGCTGGTAGCATGCCATAAATGTGTCCTTCTCAAACGCACATCGGTCTGGGTAAATGATAGCTGGCAGCATGGCATAAATGTGTCCTTCTCAAACGCACATTGGTCTGGGTAAATGATAGCTGGCAGCATGGCATAAATGTGTCCTTCTCAAACGCACATTGGTTCAGGTAAATTATAGCTGGCAGCATGGCATAAATGTGTACTTCACAAACGCACATTGCTCTGGATAAATTATAGCTGGCAGCATGGCATAAATGTGTACTTCACAAACGCACATTGGTCTGGGTAAATGATAGCTGGCAGCATGGCATAAATGCGTCCTTCTCAAACGCACATTGTTCTGGGTGAATGATAGCTGGTAGCATGGCATAAATGTGTCCTTTACAAACGCACATCGGTCTGGGTAAATGATAGCTGGCAGCATGGCATAAATGTGTCCTTCTCAAACGCACATTGGTCTGGGTAAATGATAGCTGGCAGCATGGCATAAATGTGTCCTTCTCAAACGCACATTGGTTCAGGTAAATTATAGCTGGCAGCATGGCATAAATGTGTACTTCACAAACGCACATTGGTCTGGGTAAATGATAGCTGGCAGCATGGCATAAATGCGTCCTTCTCAAACGCACATTGGTCAGGGTGAATGATCGCTGGCAGCATGGCATAAATGTGCCGTTCTCAAACGCACATTGGTCTGGGTAAATGATAGCTGGCAGCATGGCATAAATGTGTCCTTCACAAACGCACATTGGTCTGGGTAAATGATTGCTGGCAGCATGGCATAAATGTGTCCTTCACACACACACATTGGTCTGGGTAAATGATAGCTGGCAGCATGGCATAAATGTGTCCTTCACAAACGCACATTGGTCTGGGTAAATGATAGCAGGCAGCATGGCATAAATGTGTCCTTCACAAACGCACATTGGTCTTGGTGAATGATAGCTGGCAGCATGGCATAAATGTGTCCTTCACAAACACACATTGGTCTGGGTAAATGATAGCTGGCAGCATGGCATAAATGTGTCCTTCACAAACGCATATTGGTCTGGGTAAATGATAGCTGGCAGCATGGCATAAATGTGTCCTTCACAAAGACACATTGGTCTGGGTAAATGATAACTGGCAGCATGGCATACATGTGTCCTTCTCAAACGCACATTGGTCAAGGTAAATGATAGCTGGCTGCATGGCATAAATGTGTACTTCACAAACGCACATTGGTCTGGGTAAATGATAGCTGGCAGCATGGCATAAATGTGTCCTTCTCAAACGCACATTGGTCTGGGTGAATGATAGCTGGTAGCATGCCTTAAATGTGTCCTTCTCAAACGCACATTGGTCTGGGTGTATGATTGCTGGTAGCATGCCATAAATGTGTCCTTCTCAAACGCACATCGGTCTGGGTAAATGATAGCTGGCAGCATGGCATAAATATGTCCTTCTCAAACGCACATTGGTCTGGGTAAATGATAGCTGGCAGCATGGCATAAATGTGTCCTTCTCAAACGCACATTGGTTCAGGTAAATTATAGCTGGCAGCATGGCATAAATGTGTACTTCACAAACGCACATTGCTCTGGATAAATTATAGCTGGCAGCATGGCATAAATGTGTACTTCACAAACGCACATTGGTCTGGGTAAATGATAGCTGGCAGCATGGCATAAATGCGTCCTTCTCAAACGCACATTGGTCTGGGTGAATGATCGCTGGCAGCATGGCATAAATGTGCCGTTCTCAAATGCATATTGGTCTGGGTAAATGATAGCTGGCAGCATGGCATAAATATGTCCTTCACAAACGCACATTGGTCTGGGTAAATGATAGCTGGTAGCATGCCATAAATGTGTCCTTCTCAAACGCACATTGGTCTGGGTGAATGATAGCAGGTAGCATGCCATAAATGTGTCCTTCTCAAACGCACATTGGTCTGGGTGAATGATTGCTGGTAGCATGACATATATGTGTCCTTCTCAAACGCACATTGGTCTAGGTAAATGATAGCTGGTAGCATGCCATAAATGTGTCCTTCACAAACGCACATTGGTCTTGGTAAATGATAGCTGGCAGCATGGCATAAATGTGTCCTTCTCAAACGCACATTGTTCTGGGTGAATGATAGCTGGTAGCATGGCATAAATGTGTCCTTTACAAACGCACATCGGTCTGGGTAAATGATAGCTGGCAGCATGGCATAAATGTGTCCTTCTCAAACGCACATTGGTCTGGGTAAATGATAGCTGGCAGCATGGCATAAATGTGTCCTTCTCAAACGCACATTGGTTCAGGTAAATTATAGCTGGCAGCATGGCATAAATGTGTACTTCACAAACGCACATTGGTCTGGGTAAATGATAGCTGGCAGCATGGCATAAATGCGTCCTTCTCAAACGCACATTGGTCAGGGTGAATGATCGCTGGCAGCATGGCATAAATGTGCCGTTCTCAAACGCACATTGGTCTGGGTAAATGATAGCTGGCAGCATGGCATAAATGTGTCCTTCACAAACGCACATTGGTCTGGGTAAATGATTGCTGGCAGCATGGCATAAATGTGTCCTTCACACACACACATTGGTCTGGGTAAATGATAGCTGGCAGCATGGCATAAATGTGTCCTTCACAAACGCACATTGGTCTGGGTAAATGATAGCTGGCAGCATGGCATAAATGTGTCCTTCACAAACGCACATTGGTCTTGGTGAATGATAGCTGGCAGCATGGCATAAATGTGTCCTTCACAAACACACATTGGTCTGGGTAAATGATAGCTGGCAGCATGGCATAAATGTGTCCTTCACAAACGCATATTGGTCTGGGTAAATGATAGCTGGCAGCATGGCATAAATGTGTCCTTCACAAAGACACATTGGTCTGGGTAAATGAAAACTGGCAGCATGGCATAATGTGTCCTTCTCAAACGCACATTGATCTGGGTAAATGATAGCTGGCAGCATGGCATAAATGTGTCCTTCTCAAACGCACATTGGTTCAGGTAAATTATAGCTGGCAGCATGGCATAAATGTGTACTTCACAAACGCACATTGGTCTGGGTAAATGATAGCTGGCAGCATGGCATAAATGTGTCCTTCTCAAACGCACATTGGTCTGGGTGAATGATAGCTGGTAGCATGCCTTAAATGTGTCCTTCTCAAACGCACATTGGTCTGGGTGTATGATTGCTGGTAGCATGCCATAAATGTGTCCTTCTCAAACGCACATCGGTCTGGGTAAATGATAGCTGGCAGCATGGCATAAATGTGTCCTTCTCAAACGCACATTGGTCTGGGTAAATGATAGCTGGCAGCATGGCATAAATGTGTCCTTCTCAAACGCACATTGGTTCAGGTAAATTATAGCTGGCAGCATGGCATAAATGTGTACTTCACAAACGCACATTGCTCTGGATAAATTATAGCTGGCAGCATGGCATAAATGTGTACTTCACAAACGCACATTGGTCTGGGTAAATGATAGCTGGCAGAATGGCATAAATGCGTCCTTCTCAAACGCACATTGGTCTGGGTGAATGATCGCTGGCAGCATGGCATAAATGTGCCGTTCTCAAATGCATATTGGTCTGGGTAAATGATAGCTGGCAGCATGGCATAAATATGTCCTTCACAAACGCACATTGGTCTGGGTAAATGATAGCTGGTAGCATGCCATGAATGTGTCCTTCTCAAACGCACATTGGTTCAGGTAAATTATAGCTGGCAGCATGGCATAAATGTGTACTTCACAAACGCACATTGGTCTGGGTAAATGATAGCTGGCAGCATGGCATAAATGCGTCCTTCTCAAACGCACATTGGTCTGGGTAAATGATAGCTGGCAGCATGGCATAAATATGTCCTTCACAAACGCACATTGGTCTGGGTAAATGATAGCTGGTAGCATGCCATGAATGTGTCCTTCTCAAACGCACATTGGTTCAGGTAAATTATAGCTGGCAGCATGGCATAAATGTGTCCTTCACACACACACATTGGTCTGGGTAAATGATAGCTGGCAGCATGGCATAAATGTGTCCTTCTCAAACGCACATTGATCTGGGTAAATGATAGCTGGCAGCATGGCATAAATGTGTCCTTCTCAAACGCACATTGGTTCAGGTAAATTATAGCTGGCAGCATGGCATAAATGTGTACTTCACAAACGCACATTGCTCTGGGTAAATGATAGCTGGCAGCATGGCATAAATGTGTCCTTCACAAAGACACATTGGTCTGGGTAAATGATAACTGGCAGCATGGCATACATGTGTCCTTCTCAAACGCACATTGGTCAAGGTAAATGATAGCTGGCAGTATGGCATAAATGTGTCCTTCACAAACGCACATTGGTCTGGGTAAATGATAGCTGGCAGCATGGCATAAATGTGTCCTTCACACACACACACATTGGTCTGGGTAAATGATAGCTGGCAGCATAGCATAAATGTGTCCTTCACAAACGCACATTGGTCTGGGTAAATGATAGCTGGCAGCATGGCATAAATGTGTCCTTCACAAAGACACATTGGTCTGGGTAAAAGATAGCTGGCAGCATGGCATACATGTGTCCTTCTCAAACGCACATTGGTCAAGGTAAATGATAGCTGGCAGCATGGCATAAATGTGTCCTTCACAAAGACACATTGGTCTGGGTAAATGATAGCTGGCAGCATGGCATACATGTGTCCTTCTCAAACGCACATTGGTCAAGGTAAATGATAGCTGGCAGCATGGCATAAATGTGTACTTCACAAACGCACATTGCTCTGGGTAAATGATAGCTGGCAGCATGGCATAAATGTGTCCTTCACAAAGACACATTGGTCTGGGTAAATGATAACTGGCAGCATGGCATACATGTGTCCTTCTCAAACGCACATTGGTCAAGGTAAATGATAGCTGGCAGCATGGCATAAATGTGTCCTTCACAAACGCACATTGGTCTGGGTAAATGATAGCTGGCAGCATGGCATAAATGTGTCCTTCACACACACACACATTGGTCTGGGTAAATGATAGCTGGCAGCATGGCATAAATGTGTCCTTCACAAACGCACATTGGTCTGGGTAAATGATAGCTGGCAGCATGGCATAAATGTGTCCTTCTAAAACGCACATTGGTCATGGTAAATGATAGCTGGCAGCATGGCATAAATGTGTCCTTCACAAACGCATATTGGTCTGGGTAAATGATAGCTGGCAGCATGGCATAAATGTGTCCTTCACAAAGACACATTGGTCTGGGTAAATGATAACTGGCAGCATGGCATACATGTGTCCTTCTCAAACGCACATTGGTCAAGGTAAATGATAGCTGGCAGCATGGCATAAATGTGTACTTCACAAACGCACATTGGTCTGGGTAAATGATAGCTGGCAGCATGGCATAAATGTGTCCTTCTCAAATGCACATTGGTCTGGGTGAATGATCGCTGGCAGCATGGCATAAATGTGCCGTTCTGAAACGCACATTGGTCTGGGTAAATGATAGCTGGCAGCATGGCATAAATGTGTCCTTCACAAACGCACATTGGTCTGGGTGAATGATCGCTGGCAGCATGGCATAAATGTGCCGTTCTCAAATGCATATTGGTCTGGGTAAATGATAGCTGGCAGCATGGCATAAATATGTCCTTAACAAACGCACATTGGTCTGGGTAAATGATAGCTGGTAGCATGCCATAAATGTGTCCTTCTCAAACGCACATTGGTCTGGGTGAATGATAGCAGGTAGCATGCCATAAATGTGTCCTTCTCAAACGCACATTGGTCTGGGTGAATGATTGCTGGTAGCATGACATATATGTGTCCTTCTCAAACGCACATTGGTCTAGGTAAATGATAGCTGGTAGCATGCCATAAATGTGTCCTTCACAAACGCACATTGGTCTTGGTAAATGATAGCTGGCAGCATGGCATAAATGTGTCCTTCTCAAACGCACATTGTTCTGGGTGAATGATAGCTGGTAGCATGGCATAAATGTGTCCTTTACAAACGCACATCGGTCTGGGTAAATGATAGCTGGCAGCATGGCATAAATGTGTCCTTCTCAAACGCACATTGGTCTGGGTAAATGATAGCTGGCAGCATGGCATAAATGTGTCCTTCTCAAACGCACATTGGTTCAGGTAAATTATAGCTGGCAGCATGGCATAAATGTGTACTTCACAAACGCACATTGGTCTGGGTAAATGATAGCTGGCAGCATGGCATAAATGCGTCCTTCTCAAACGCACATTGGTCAGGGTGAATGATCGCTGGCAGCATGGCATAAATGTGCCGTTCTCAAACGCACATTGGTCTGGGTAAATGATAGCTGGCAGCATGGCATAAATGTGTCCTTCACAAACGCACATTGGTCTGGGTAAATGATTGCTGGCAGCATGGCATAAATGTGTCCTTCACACACACACATTGGTCTGGGTAAATGATAGCTGGCAGCATGGCATAAATGTGTCCTTCACAAACGCACATTGGTCTGGGTAAATGATAGCAGGCAGCATGGCATAAATGTGTCCTTCACAAACGCACATTGGTCTTGGTGAATGATAGCTGGCAGCATGGCATAAATGTGTCCTTCACAAACACACATTGGTCTGGGTAAATGATAGCTGGCAGCATGGCATAAATGTGTCCTTCACAAACGCATATTGGTCTGGGTAAATGATAGCTGGCAGCATGGCATAAATGTGTCCTTCACAAAGACACATTGGTCTGGGTAAATGAAAACTGGCAGCATGGCATAAATGTGTCCTTCTCAAACGCACATTGATCTGGGTAAATGATAGCTGGCAGCATGGCATAAATGTGTCCTTCTCAAACGCACATTGGTTCAGGTAAATTATAGCTGGCAGCATGTCATAAATGTGTACTTCACAAACGCACATTGGTCTGGGTAAATGATAGCTGGCAGCATGGCATAAATGTGTCCTTCTCAAACGCACATTGGTCTGGGTGAATGATAGCTGGTAGCATGCCTTAAATGTGTCCTTCTCAAACGCACATTGGTCTGGGTGTATGATTGCTGGTAGCATGCCATAAATGTGTCCTTCTCAAACGCACATCGGTCTGGGTAAATGATAGCTGGCAGCATGGCATAAATGTGTCCTTCTCAAACGCACATTGGTCTGGGTAAATGATAGCTGGCAGCATGGCATAAATGTGTCCTTCTCAAACGCACATTGGTTCAGGTAAATTATAGCTGGCAGCATGGCATAAATGTGTACTTCACAAACGCACATTGCTCTGGATAAATTATAGCTGGCAGCATGGCATAAATGTGTACTTCACAAACGCACATTGGTCTGGGTAAATGATAGCTGGCAGCATGGCATAAATGCGTCCTTCTCAAACGCACATTGGTCTGGGTGAATGATCGCTGGCAGCATGGCATAAATGTGCCGTTCTCAAATGCATATTGGTCTGGGTAAATGATAGCTGGCAGCATGGCATACATATGTCCTTCACAAACGCACATTGGTCTGGGTAAATGATAGCTGGTAGCATGCCATGAATGTGTCCTTCTCAAACGCACATTGGTTCAGGTAAATTATAGCTGGCAGCATGGCATAAATGTGTACTTCACAAACGCACATTGGTCTGGGTAAATGATAGCTGGCAGCATGGCATAAATGCGTCCTTCTCAAACGCACATTGGTCTGGGTAAATGATAGCTAGCAGCATGGCATAAATATGTCCTTCACAAACGCACATTGGTCTGGGTAAATGATAGCTGGCAGCATGGCATAAATGTGTCCTTCACACACACACATTGGTCTGGGTAAATGATAGCTGGCAGCATGGCATAAATGTGTCCTTCACAAACGCACATTGGTCTGGGTAAATGATAGCAGGCAGCATGGCATAAATGTGTCCTTCTCAAACGCACATTGATCTGGGTAAATGATAGCTGGCAGCATGGCATAAATGTGTCCTTCTCAAACGCACATTGGTTCAGGTAAATTATAGCTGGCAGCATGGCATAAATGTGTACTTCACAAACGCACATTGCTCTGGGTAAATGATAGCTGGCAGCATGGCATAAATGTGTCCTTCACAAAGACACATTGGTCTGGGTAAATGATAACTGGCAGCATGGCATACATGTGTCCTTCTCAAACGCACATTGGTCAAGGTAAATGATAGCTGGCAGCATGGCATAAATGTGTCCTTCACAAACGCACATTGGTCTGGGTAAATGATAGCTGGCAGCATGGCATAAATGTGTCCTTCACACACACACACATTGGTCTGGGTAAATGATAGCTGGCAGCATAGCATAAATGTGTCCTTCACAAACGCACATTGGTCTGGGTAAATGATAGCTGGCAGCATGGCATAAATGTGTCCTTCACAAAGACACATTGGTCTGGGTAAATGATAGCTGGCAGCATGGCATACATGTGTCCTTCTCAAACGCACATTGGTCAAGGTAAATGATAGCTGGCAGCATGGCATAAATGTGTCCTTCACAAAGACACATTGGTCTGGGTAAATGATAGCTGGCAGCATGGCATACATGTGTCCTTCTCAAACGCACATTGGTCAAGGTAAATGATAGCTGGCAGCATGGCATAAATGTGTACTTCACAAACGCACATTGCTCTGGGTAAATGATAGCTGGCAGCATGGCATAAATGTGTCCTTCACACACACACACATTGGTCTGGGTAAATGATAGCTGGCAGCATGGCATAAATGTGTCCTTCACAAACGCACATTGGTCTGGGTAAATGATAGCTGGCAGCATGGCATAAATGTGTCCTTCTTAAACGCACATTGGTCATGGTAAATGATAGCTGGCAGCATGTTATAAATGTGTCCTTCACAAACGCATATTGGTCTGGGTAAATGATAGCTGGCAGCATGGCATAAATGTGTCCTTCACAAAGACACATTGGTCTGGGTAAATGATAACTGGCAGCATGGCATACATGTGTCCTTCTCAAACGCACATTGGTCAAGGTAAATGATAGCTGGCAGCATGGCATAAATGTGTACTTCACAAACGCACATTGGTCTGGGTAAATGATAGCTGGCAGCATGGCATAAATGTGTCATTCTCAAATGCACATTGGTCTGGGTGAATGATCGCTGGCAGCATGGCATAAATGTGCCGTTCTGAAACGCACATTGGTCTGGGTAAATGATAGCTGGCAGCATGGCATAAATGTGTCCTTCACAAACGCACATTGGTCTGGGTAAATGATAGCTGGCAGCATGGCATAAATGTGTCCTTCACACACACACATTGGTCTGGGTGAATGATAGCTGGTAGCATGGCATAAATGTGTCCTTCACAAACGCACATTGGTCTGGGTAAATGATAGCTGGCAGCATGGCATAAATGTATCTTTCACAAACGCACAATGGTCTTGGTGAATGATAGCTGGCAGCATGGCATAAATGTGTCCTTCATAAACGCATATTGGTCTGGGTAAATGATAGCTGGCAGCATGGCATAAATGTGTCCTTCACAAAGACACATTGGTCTGGGTAAATGATAACTGGCAGCATGGCATACATGTGTCCTTCTCAAACGCACATTGGTCATGGTAAATGATAGCTGGCAGCATGGCATAAATGTGCACTTCACAAACGCACATTGGTCTGGGTAAATGATAGCTGGCAGCATGGCATAAATGCGTCCTTCTCAAACGCACATTGGTCTGGGTAAATGATAGCTAGCAGCATGGCATAAATATGTCCTTCACAAACGCACATTGGTCTGGGTAAATGATAGCTGGCAGCATGGCATAAATGTGTCCTTCACACACACACATTGGTCTGGGTAAATGATAGCTGGCAGCATGGCATAAATGTGTCCTTCACAAACGCACATTGGTCTGGGTAAATGATAGCAGGCAGCATGGCATAAATGTGTCCTTCTCAAACGCACATTGATCTGGGTAAATGATAGCTGGCAGCATGGCATAAATGTGTCCTTCTCAAACGCACATTGGTTCAGGTAAATTATAGCTGGCAGCATGGCATAAATGTGTACTTCACAAACGCACATTGCTCTGGGTAAATGATAGCTGGCAGCATGGCATAAATGTGTCCTTCACAAAGACACATTGGTCTGGGTAAATGATAACTGGCAGCATGGCATACATGTGTCCTTCTCAAACGCACATTGGTCAAGGTAAATGATAGCTGGCAGCATGGCATAAATGTGTCCTTCACAAACGCACATTGGTCTGGGTAAATGATAGCTGGCAGCATGGCATAAATGTGTCCTTCACACACACACACATTGGTCTGGGTAAATGATAGCTGGCAGCATAGCATAAATGTGTCCTTCACAAACGCACATTGGTCTGGGTAAATGATAGCTGGCAGCATGGCATAAATGTGTCCTTCACAAAGACACATTGGTCTGGGTAAATGATAGCTGGCAGCATGGCATACATGTGTCCTTCTCAAACGCACATTGGTCAAGGTAAATGATAGCTGGCAGCATGGCATAAATGTGTCCTTCACAAAGACACATTGGTCTGGGTAAATGATAGCTGGCAGCATGGCATACATGTGTCCTTCTCAAACGCACATTGGTCAAGGTAAATGATAGCTGGCAGCATGGCATAAATGTGTACTTCACAAACGCACATTGCTCTGGGTAAATGATAGCTGGCAGCATGGCATAAATGTGTCCTTCACAAAGACAAATTGGTCTGGGTAAATGATAACTGGCAGCATGGCATACATGTGTCCTTCTCAAACGCACATTGGTCAAGGTAAATGATAGCTGGCAGCATGGCATAAATGTGTCCTTCACAAACGCACATTGGTCTGGGTAAATGATAGCTGGCAGCATGGCATAAATGTGTCCTTCACACACACACACATTGGTCTGGGTAAATGATAGCTGGCAGCATGGCATAAATGTGTCCTTCACAAACGCACATTGGTCTGGGTAAATGATAGCTGGCAGCATGGCATAAATGTGTCCTTCTTAAACGCACATTGGTCATGGTAAATGATAGCTGGCAGCATGTTATAAATGTGTCCTTCACAAACGCATATTGGTCTGGGTAAATGATAGCTGGCAGCATGGCATAAATGTGTCCTTCACAAAGACACATTGGTCTGGGTAAATGATAACTGGCAGCATGGCATACATGTGTCCTTCTCAAACGCACATTGGTCAAGGTAAATGATAGCTGGCAGCATGGCATAAATGTGTACTTCACAAACGCACATTGGTCTGGGTAAATGATAGCTGGCAGCATGGCATAAATGTGTCATTCTCAAATGCACATTGGTCTGGGTGAATGATCGCTGGCAGCATGGCATAAATGTGCCGTTCTGAAACGCACATTGGTCTGGGTAAATGATAGCTGGCAGCATGGCATAAATGTGTCCTTCACAAACGCACATTGGTCTGGGTAAATGATAGCTGGCAGCATGGCATAAATGTGTCCTTCACACACACACATTGGTCTGGGTGAATGATAGCTGGTAGCATGGCATAAATGTGTCCTTCACAAACGCACATTGGTCTGGGTAAATGATAGCTGGCAGCATGGCATAAATGTATCTTTCACAAACGCACAATGGTCTTGGTGAATGATAGCTGGCAGCATGGCATAAATGTGTCCTTCATAAACGCATATTGGTCTGGGTAAATGATAGCTGGCAGCATGGCATAAATGTGTCCTTCACAAAGACACATTGGTCTGGGTAAATGATAACTGGCAGCATGGCATACATGTGTCCTTCTCAAACGCACATTGGTCATGGTAAATGATAGCTGGCAGCATGGCATAAATGTGCACTTCACAAACGCACATTGGTCTGGGTAAATGATAGCTGGCAGCATGGCATAAATGTGTCCTTCTCAAATGCACATTGGACTGGGTAAATGATAGCTGGCAGCATGGCATAAATGTGTCTTTCACAAACGCACATTGGTCTGGGTAATTGATAGCTGGCAGTATGCCCTAAATGTGTCCTTTTCAAACGCACATTGGTCTGGGTAAATGATAACTGGCAGCATGGCATACATGTGTCCTTCGCAAACGCACATTGGTCATGTTAAATGATAGCTGGCAACGTGGCATAAATGTGTACTTCACAAACGCACATTGGTCTGGGTAAATGATAGCTGGTAGCATGCCATAAATGTGTCCTTCTCAAACGCACATTGGTCTGGGTGAATGATAGCAGGTAGCATGCCGTAAATGTGTCCTTCTCAAACGCACATTGGTCTGGGTGAATGATTGCTGGTAGCATGACATAAATGTGTCCTTCTCAAACGCACATTGGTCTAGGTAAATGATAGCTGGTAGCATGCCATAAATGTGTCCTTCACAAACGCACATTGGTCTTGGTAAATGATAGCTGGCAGCATGGCATAAATGTGTCCTTCTCAAACGCACATTGTTCTGGGTGAATGATAGCTGGTAGCATGGCATAAATGTGTCCTTTACAAACGCATATCGGTCTGGGTAAATGATAGCTGGCAGCATGGCATAAATGTGTCCTTCTCAAACGCACATTGGTCTGGGTAAATGATAGCTGGCAGCATGGCATAAATGTGTCCTTCTCAAACGCACATTGGTTCAGGTAAATTCTAGCTGGCAGCATGGCATAAATGTGTACTTCACAAACGCACATTGGTCTGGGTAAATGATAGCTGGCAGCATGGCATAAATGCGTCCTTCTCAAACGCACATTGGTCAGGGTGAATGATCGCTGGCAGCATGGCATAAATGTGCCGTTCTCAAACGCACATTGGTCTGGGTAAATGATAGCTGGCAGCATGGCATAAATGTGTCCTTCACAAAGACACATTGGTCTGGGTAAATGATAACTGGCAGCATGGCATACATGTGTCCTTCTCAAACGCACATTGGTCAAGGTAAATGATAGCTGGCAGCATGGCATAAATGTGTACTTCACAAACGCACATTGGTCTGGGTAAATGATAGCTGGCAGCATGGCATAAATGTGTCCTTCTCAAACGCACATTGGTCTGGGTGAATGATAGCTGGTAGCATGCCTTAAATGTGTCCTTCTCAAACGCACATTGGTCTGGGTGTATGATTGCTGGTAGCATGCCATAAATGTGTCCTTCTCAAACGCACATCGGTCTGGGTAAATGATAGCTGGCAGCATGGCATAAATGTGTCCTTCTCAAACGCACATTGGTCTGGGTAAATGATAGCTGGCAGCATGGCATAAATGTGTCCTTCTCAAACGCACATTGGTTCAGGTAAATTATAGCTGGCAGCATGGCATAAATGTGTACTTCACAAACGCACATTGCTCTGGATAAATGATAGCTGGCAGCATGGCATAATTGTGTCCTTCGCAAACGCACATTGGTCTGGGTAAATGATAGCTGGCAGCATGGCATAAATGTGTCCTTCTCAAACGCACATTGGTCTGGATAAATGATAGCTGGCAGCATGACATAAATGAGTCCTTCTCAAACGCACATTGGTCTAGGTAAATGATAGCTGGTAGCATGCCATAAATGTGTCATTCACAAACGCACATTGGTCTTGGTAAATGATAGCTGGCAGCATGGCATAAATGTGTCCTTCTCAAACGCACATTGGTCTGGGTGAATGATAGCTGGTAGCATGGCATAAATGTGTCCTTCACAAACGCACATCGGTCTGGGTAAATGATAGCTGGCAGCATGGCATAAATGTGTCCTTCTCAAACGCACATTGGTCTAGGTAAATGATAGCTGGTAGCATGCCATGAATGTGTCCTTCTCAAACGCACATTGGTTCAGGTAAATTATAGCTGGCAGTATTGCATAAATGTGTCCTTCACAAACGCACATTGGTCTGGGTAAATGATAGCTGGCAGCATGGCATAAATGTGTCCTTCTTAAACGCACATTGGTCATGGTAAATGATAGCTGGCAGCATGTTATAAATGTGTCCTTCACAAACGCATATTGGTCTGGGTAAATGATAGCTGGCAGCATGGCATAAATGTGTCCTTCACAAAGACACATTGGTCTGGGTAAATGATAACTGGCAGCATGGCATACATGTGTCCTTCTCAAACGCACATTGGTCAAGGTAAATGATAGCTGGCAGCATGGCATAAATGTGTACTTCACAAACGCACATTGGTCTGGGTAAATGATAGCTGGCAGCATGGCATAAATGTGTCATTCTCAAATGCACATTGGTCTGGGTGAATGATCGCTGGCAGCATGGCATAAATGTGCCGTTCTGAAACGCACATTGGTCTGGGTAAATGATAGCTGGCAGCATGGCATAAATGTGTCCTTCACAAACGCACATTGGTCTGGGTAAATGATAGCTGGCAGCATGGCATAAATGTGTCCTTCACACACACACATTGGTCTGGGTGAATGATAGCTGGTAGCATGGCATAAATGTGTCCTTCACAAACGCACATTGGTCTGGGTAAATGATAGCTGGCAGCATGGCATAAATGTATCTTTCACAAACGCACAATGGTCTTGGTGAATGATAGCTGGCAGCATGGCATAAATGTGTCCTTCATAAACGCATATTGGTCTGGGTAAATGATAGCTGGCAGCATGGCATAAATGTGTCCTTCACAAAGACACATTGGTCTGGGTAAATGATAACTGGCAGCATGGCATACATGTGTCCTTCTCAAACGCACATTGGTCATGGTAAATGATAGCTGGCAGCATGGCATAAATGTGCACTTCACAAACGCACATTGGTCTGGGTAAATGATAGCTGGCAGCATGGCATAAATGTGTCCTTCTCAAATGCACATTGGTCTGGGTAAATGATAGCTGGCAGCATGGCATAAATGTGTCTTTCACAAACGCACATTGGTCTGGGTAATTGATAGCTGGCAGTATGCCCTAAATGTGTCCTTTTCAAACGCACATTGGTCTGGGTAAATGATAACTGGCAGCATGGCATACATGTGTCCTTCGCAAACGCACATTGGTCATGTTAAATGATAGCTGGCAACGTGGCATAAATGTGTACTTCACAAACGCACATTGGTCTGGGTAAATGATAGCTGGTAGCATGCCATAAATGTGTCCTTCTCAAACGCACATTGGTCTGGTTGAATCATAGCAGGTAGCATGCCGTAAATGTGTCCTTCTCAAACGCACATTGGTCTGGGTGAATGATTGCTGGTAGCATGACATAAATGTGTCCTTCTCAAACGCACATTGGTCTAGGTAAATGATAGCTGGTAGCATGCCATAAATGTGTCCTTCACAAACGCACATTGGTCTTGGTAAATGATAGCTGGCAGCATGGCATAAATGTGTCCTTCTCAAACGCACATTGTTCTGGGTGAATGATAGCTGGTAGCATGGCATAAATGTGTCCTTTACAAACGCATATCGGTCTGGGTAAATGATAGCTGGCACCATGGCATAAATGTGTCCTTCTCAAACGCACATTGGTCTGGGTAAATGATAGCTGGCAGCATGGCATAAATGTGTCCTTCTCAAACGCACATTGGTTCAGGTAAATTATAGCTGGCAGCATGGCATAAATGTGTACTTCACAAACGCACATTGGTCTGGGTAAATGATAGCTGGCAGCATGGCATAAATGCGTCCTTCTCAAACGCACATTGGTCAGGGTGAATGATCGCTGGCAGCATGGCATAAATGTGCCGTTCTCAAACGCACATCGGTCTGGGTAAATGATAGCTGGCAGCATGGCATAAATGTGTCCTTCACAAAGACACATTGGTCTGGGTAAATGATAGCTGGCAGCATGGCATAAATGTGTCCTTCTTAAACGCACATTGGTCATGGTAAATGATAGCTGGCAGCATGTTATAAATGTGTCCTTCACAAACGCATATTGGTCTGGGTAAATGATAGCTGGCAGCATGGCATAAATGTGTCCTTCACAAAGACACATTGGTCTGGGTAAATGATAACTGGCAGCATGGCATACATGTGTCCTTCTCAAACGCACATTGGTCAAGGTAAATGATAGCTGGCAGCATGGCATAAATGTGTACTTCACAAACGCACATTGGTCTGGGTAAATGATAGCTGGCAGCATGGCATAAATGTGTCATTCTCAAATGCACATTGGTCTGGGTGAATGATCGCTGGCAGCATGGCATAAATGTGCCGTTCTGAAACGCACATTGGTCTGGGTAAATGATAGCTGGCAGCATGGCATAAATGTGTCCTTCACAAACGCACATTGGTCTGGGTAAATGATAGCTGGCAGCATGGCATAAATGTGTCCTTCACACACACACATTGGTCTGGGTGAATGATAGCTGGTAGCATGGCATAAATGTGTCCTTCACAAACGCACATTGGTCTGGGTAAATGATAGCTGGCAGCATGGCATAAATGTATCTTTCACAAACGCACAATGGTCTTGGTGAATGATAGCTGGCAGCATGGCATAAATGTGTCCTTCATAAACGCATATTGGTCTGGGTAAATGATAGCTGGCAGCATGGCATAAATGTGTCCTTCACAAAGACACATTGGTCTGGGTAAATGATAACTGGCAGCATGGCATACATGTGTCCTTCTCAAACGCACATTGGTCATGGTAAATGATAGCTGGCAGCATGGCATAAATGTGCACTTCACAAACGCACATTGGTCTGGGTAAATGATAGCTGGCAGCATGGCATAAATGTGTCCTTCTCAAATGCACATTGGTCTGGGTAAATGATAGCTGGCAGCATGGCATAAATGTGTCTTTCACAAACGCACATTGGTCTGGGTAATTGATAGCTGGCAGTATGCCCTAAATGTGTCCTTTTCAAATGCACATTGGTCTGGGTAAATGATAACTGGCAGCATGGCATACATGTGTCCTTCGCAAACGCACATTGGTCATGTTAAATGATAGCTGGCAACGTGGCATAAATGTGTACTTCACAAACGCACATTGGTCTGGGTAAATGATAGCTGGTAGCATGCCATAAATGTGTCCTTCTCAAACGCACATTGGTCTGGTTGAATCATAGCAGGTAGCATGCCGTAAATGTGTCCTTCTCAAACGCACATTGGTCTGGGTGAATGATTGCTGGTAGCATGACATAAATGTGTCCTTCTCAAACGCACATTGGTCTAGGTAAATGATAGCTGGTAGCATGCCATAAATGTGTCCTTCACAAACGCACATTGGTCTTGGTAAATGATAGCTGGCAGCATGGCATAAATGTGTCCTTCTCAAACGCACATTGTTCTGGGTGAATGATAGCTGGTAGCATGGCATAAATGTGTCCTTTACAAACGCATATCGGTCTGGGTAAATGATAGCTGGCAGCATGGCATAAATGTGTCCTTCTCAAACGCACATTGGTCTGGGTAAATGATAGCTGGCAGCATGGCATAAATGTGTCCTTCTCAAACGCACATTGGTTCAGGTAAATTATAGCTGGCAGCATGGCATAAATGTGTACTTCACAAACGCACATTGGTCTGGGTAAATGATAGCTGGCAGCATGGCATAAATGCGTCCTTCTCAAACGCACATTGGTCAGGGTGAATGATCGCTGGCAGCATGGCATAAATGTGCCGTTCTCAAACGCACATCGGTCTGGGTAAATGATAGCTGGCAGCATGGCATAAATGTGTCCTTCACAAAGACACATTGGTCTGGGTAAATGATAACTGGCAGCATGGCATACATGTGTCCTTCTCAAACGCACATTGGTCAAGGTAAATGATAGCTGGCAGCATGGCATAAATGTGTACTTCACAAACGCACATTGGTCTGGGTAAATGATAGCTGGCAGCATGGCATAAATGTGTCCTTCTCAAACGCACATTGGTCTGGGTGAATGATAGCTGGTAGCATGCCTTAAATGTGTCCTTCTCAAACGCACATTGGTCTGGGTGTATGATTGCTGGTAGCATGCCATAAATGTGTCCTTCTCAAACGCACATCGGTCTGGGTAAATGATAGCTGGCAGCATGGCATAAATGTGTCCTTCTCAAACGCACATTGGTCTGGGTAAATGATAGCTGGCAGCATGGCATAAATGTGTCCTTCTCAAACGCACATTGGTTCAGGTAAATTATAGCTGGCAGCATGGCATAAATGTGTACTTCACAAACGCACATTGCTCTGGATAAATGATAGCTGGCAGCATGGCATAATTGTGTCCTTCGCAAACGCACATTGGTCTGGGTAAATGATAGCTGGCAGCATGGCATAAATGTGTCCTTCTCAAACGCACATTGGTCTGGATAAATGATAGCTGGCAGCATGACATAAATGAGTCCTTCTCAAACGCACATTGGTCTAGGTAAATGATAGCTGGTAGCATGCCATAAATGTGTCCTTCACAAACGCACATTGGTCTTGGTAAATGATAGCTGGCAGCATGGCATAAATGTGTCCTTCTCAAACGCACATTGGTCTGGGTGAATGATAGCTGGTAGCATGGCATAAATGTGTCCTTCACAAACGCACATCGGTCTGGGTAAATGATAGCTGGCAGCATGGCATAAATGTGTCCTTCTCAAACGCACATTGGTCTAGGTAAATGATAGCTGGTAGCATGCCATGAATGTGTCCTTCTCAAACGCACATTGGTTCAGGTAAATTATAGCTGGCAGTATTGCATAAATGTGTACTTCACAAACGCACATTGGTCTGGGTAAATGATAGCTGGCAGCATGGCATAAATGCGTCCTTCTCAAACGCACATTGGACTGGGTGAATGATCGCTGGCAGCATGGCATAAATGTGCCGTTCTCAAATGCATATTGGTCTGGGTAAATGATAGCTGGCAGCATGGCATAAATGTGTCCTTCACACACACACATTGGTCTGGGTAAATGATAGCTGGCAGCATGGCATAAATGTGTCCTTCACAAACGCACATTGGTCTGGGTAAATGATAGCTTGCAGCATGGCATAAATGTGTCCTTCTCAAACGCACATTGGTCTGGGTAAATGATAGCTGGCAGCATGGCATAAATGTGTCCTTCACACACACACACATTGGTCTGGGTAAATGATAGCTTGCAGCATGGCATAAATGTGTACTTCACAAACGCACATTGCTCTGGGTAAATGATAGCTGGCAGCATGGCATAAATGTGTCCTTCACAAAGACACATTGGTCTGGGTAAATGATAACTGGCAGCATAGCATACATGTGTCCTTCTCAAACGCACATTGGTCAAGGTAAATGATAGCTGGCAGCATGGCATAAATGTGTCCTTCACAAACGCACATTGGTCTGGGTAAATGATAGCTGGCAGCATGGCATAAATGTGTCCTTCACACACACACACATTGGTCTGGGTAAATGATAGCTGGCAGCATGGCATCAATGTGTCCTTCACAAAGACACATTGGTCTGGGTAAATGATAGCTGGCAGCATGGCATACATGTGTCCTTCTCAAACGCACATTGGTCAAGGTAAATGATAGCTGGCAGCATGGCATAAATGTGTCCTTCACAAAGACACATTGGTCTGGGTAAATGATAGCTGGCAGCATGGCATACATGTGTTCTTCTCAAACGCACATTGGTCAAGGTAAATGATAGCTGGCAGCATGGCATAAATGTGTACTTCACAAACGCACATTGCTCTGGGTAAATGATAGCTGGCAGCATGGCATAAATGTGTCCTTCACAAAGACACATTGGTCTGGGTAAATGATAACTGGCAGCATGGCATACATGTGTCCTTCTCAAACGCACATTGGTCAAGGTAAATGATAGCTGGCAGCATGGCATATATGTGTCCTTCACAAACGCACATTGGTCTGGGTAAATGATAGCTGGCAGCATGGCATAAATGTGTCCTTCACACACACACACATTGGTCTGGGTAAATGATAGCTGGCAGCATGGCATAAATGTGTCCTTCACAAACGCACATTGGTCTGGGTAAATGATAGCTGGCAGCATGGCATAAATGTGTTCTTCTCAAACGCACATTGGTCATGGTAAATGATAGCTGGCAGCATGGCATAAATGTGTCCTTCACAAACGCATATTGGTCTGGGTAAATGATAGCTGGCAGCATGGCATAAATGTGTCCTTCACAAAGACACATTGGTCTGGGTAAATGATAACTGGCAGCATGACATACATGTGTCCTTCTCAAACGCACATTGGTCAAGGTAAATGATAGCTGGCAGCATGGCATAAATGTGTACTTCACAAATGCACATTGGTCTGGGTAAATGATAGCTGGCAGCATGGCATAAATGTGTCCTTCTCAAACGCACATTGGTCTGGGTGAATGATAGCTGATAGCATGCCATAAATGTGTCCTTCTCTAACGCACATTGGTCTGGGTGTATGATTGCTGGAAGCATGCCATAAATGTGTCCTTCTCAAACGCACATCGGTCTGGGTAAATGATAGGTGGCAACATGGCATAAATGTGTCCTTCTCAAACGCACATTGGTCTGGGTAAATGATACCTGGCAGCATGGCATAAATGTGTCTTTCTCAAACGCACATTGGTTCAGGTAAATTATAGCTGGCAGCATGGCATAAATGTGTACTTCACAAACGCACATTGCTCTGGGTAAATGATAGCTGGCAGCATGGCATAAATGTGTCCTTCTCAAACGCACATTGGTTCAGGTAAATTATAGCTGGCAGCATGGCATAAATGTGTACTTCACAAACGCACATTGCTCTGGGTGAATGATCGCTGGCAGCATGGCATAAATGTGCCGTTCTCAAACGCACATTGGTCTGGGTAAATGATATATGGCAGCATGGCATAAATGTATCCTTCACAAACGCATATTGGTCCAGGTAAATGATATCTGGCAGCATGGTATAAATGTGTCCTTCTCAAACGCACATTGGTCTGGGTGAATGATAGCAGGTAGCATGCCATAAATGTGTCCTTCTCAAACGCACATTGGTCTGGGTGAATGATTGCTGGTAGCATGACATAAATGTGTCCTTCTCAAACGCACATTGGTCTAGGTAAATGATAGCTGGTAGCATGCCATAAATGTGTCCTTCACAAACGCACATTGGTCTTGGTAAATGATAGCAGGCAGCATGGCATAAATGTGTCCTTCTCAAACGCACATTGGTCTGGGTGAATGATAGCTGGTAGCATGGCATAAATGTGTCCTTTACAAACGCACATCGGTCTGGGTAAATGATAGCTGGCAGCATGGCATAAATGTGTCCTTCTCAAACGCACATTGGTCTGGGTAAATGATAGCTGGCAGCATGGCATAAATGTGTCCTTCTCAAACGCACATTGGTTCAGGTAAATTATAGCTGTCAGCATGGCATAAATGTGTGCTTCACAAACGCACATTGGTCTGGGTAAATGATAGCTGGCAGCATGGCATAAATGCGTCCTTCTCAAACGCACATTGGTCTGGGTGAATGATCGCTGGCAGCATGGCATAAATGTGCCGTTCTCAAACGCACATTGGTCTGGGTAAATGATAGCTGGCAGCATGGCATAAATGTGTCCTTCACAAACGCACATTGGTCTGGGTAAATGATAGCTGGCAGCATGGCATAAATGTGTCCTTCACACACACACATTGGTCTGGGTAAATGATAGCTGGCAGCATGGCACAAATGTGTCCTTCACAAACGCACATTGGTCTGGGTAAATGATAGCTGGCAGCATGGCATAAATGTGTCCTTCTCAAACGCACATTGATCTGGGTAAATGATAGCTGGCAGCATGGCATAAATGTGTCCTTCTCAAACGCACATTGGTTCAGGTAAATTATAGCTGGCAGCATGGCATAAATGTGTACTTCACAAACGCACATTGCTCTGGGTAAATGATAGCTGGCAGCATGGCATAAATGTGTCCTTCACAAAGACACATTGGTCTGGGTAAATGATAACTGGCAGCATAGCATACATGTGTCCTTCTCAAACGCACATTGGTCAAGGTAAATGATAGCTGGCAGCATGGCATAAATGTGTCCTTCACAAACGCACATTGGTCTGGGTAAATGATAGCTGGCAGCATGGCATAAATGTGTCCTTCACACACACACACATTGGTCTGGGTAAATGATAGCTGGCAGCATGGCATCAATGTGTCCTTCACAAAGACACATTGGTCTGGGTAAATGATAGCTGGCAGCATGGCATACATGTGTCCTTCTCAAACGCACATTGGTCAAGGTAAATGATAGCTGGCAGCATGGCATAAATGTGTCCTTCACAAAGACACATTGGTCTGGGTAAATGATAGCTGGCAGCATGGCATACATGTGTTCTTCTCAAACGCACATTGGTCAAGGTAAATGATAGCTGGCAGCATGGCATAAATGTGTACTTCACAAACGCACATTGCTCTGGGTAAATGATAGCTGGCAGCATGGCATAAATGTGTCCTTCACAAAGACACATTGGTCTGGGTAAATGATAACTGGCAGCATGGCATACATGTGTCCTTCTCAAACGCACATTGGTCAAGGTAAATGATAGCTGGCAGCATGGCATATATGTGTCCTTCACAAACGCACATTGGTCTGGGTAAATGATAGCTGGCAGCATGGCATAAATGTGTCCTTCACACACACACACATTGGTCTGGGTAAATGATAGCTGGCAGCATGGCATAAATGTGTCCTTCACAAACGCACATTGGTCTGGGTAAATGATAGCTGGCAGCATGGCATAAATGTGTTCTTCTCAAACGCACATTGGTCATGGTAAATGATAGCTGGCAGCATGGCATAAATGTGTCCTTCACAAACGCATATTGGTCTGGGTAAATGATAGCTGGCAGCATGGCATAAATGTGTCCTTCACAAAGACACATTGGTCTGGGTAAATGATAACTGGCAGCATGACATACATGTGTCCTTCTCAAACGCACATTGGTCAAGGTAAATGATAGCTGGCAGCATGGCATAAATGTGTACTTCACAAATGCACATTGGTCTGGGTAAATGATAGCTGGCAGCATGGCATAAATGTGTCCTTCTCAAACGCACATTGGTCTGGGTGAATGATAGCTGATAGCATGCCATAAATGTGTCCTTCTCTAACGCACATTGGTCTGGGTGTATGATTGCTGGAAGCATGCCATAAATGTGTCCTTCTCAAACGCACATCGGTCTGGGTAAATGATAGGTGGCAACATGGCATAAATGTGTCCTTCTCAAACGCACATTGGTCTGGGTAAATGATACCTGGCAGCATGGCATAAATGTGTCTTTCTCAAACGCACATTGGTTCAGGTAAATTATAGCTGGCAGCATGGCATAAATGTGTACTTCACAAACGCACATTGCTCTGGGTAAATGATAGCTGGCAGCATGGCATAAATGTGTCCTTCTCAAACGCACATTGGTTCAGGTAAATTATAGCTGGCAGCATGGCATAAATGTGTACTTCACAAACGCACATTGCTCTGGGTGAATGATCGCTGGCAGCATGGCATAAATGTGCCGTTCTCAAACGCACATTGGTCTGGGTAAATGATATATGGCAGCATGGCATAAATGTATCCTTCACAAACGCATATTGGTCCAGGTAAATGATATCTGGCAGCATGGCATAAATGTGTCCTTCTCAAACGCACATTGGTCTGGGTGAATGATAGCAGGTAGCATGCCATAAATGTGTCCTTCTCAAACGCACATTGGTCTGGGTGAATGATTGCTGGTAGCATGACATAAATGTGTCCTTCTCAAACGCACATTGGTCTAGGTAAATGATAGCTGGTAGCATGCCATAAATGTGTCCTTCACAAACGCACATTGGTCTTGGTAAATGATAGCAGGCAGCATGGCATAAATGTGTCCTTCTCAAACGCACATTGGTCTGGGTGAATGATAGCTGGTAGCATGGCATAAATGTGTCCTTTACAAACGCACATCGGTCTGGGTAAATGATAGCTGGCAGCATGGCATAAATGTGTCCTTCTCAAACGCACATTGGTCTGGGTAAATGATAGCTGGCAGCATGGCATAAATGTGTCCTTCTCAAACGCACATTGGTTCAGGTAAATTATAGCTGGCAGCATGGCATAAATGTGTGCTTCACAAACGCACATTGGTCTGGGTAAATGATAGCTGGCAGCATGGCATAAATGCGTCCTTCTCAAACGCACATTGGTCTGGGTGAATGATCGCTGGCAGCATGGCATAAATGTGCCGTTCTCAAACGCACATTGGTCTGGGTAAATGATAGCTGGCAGCATGGCATAAATGTGTCCTTCACAAACGCACATTGGTCTTGGTGAATGATAGCTGGCAGCATGGCATAAATGTGTCCTTCACAAACACACATTGGTCTGGGTAAATGATAGCTGGCAGCATGGCATAAATGTGTCCTTCACAAACGCACATTGGTCTGGGTAAATGATAGCTGGCAGCATGGCATAAATGTGTCCTTCTCAAGCGCACATTGGTCTGGGTAAATGATAGCTGGCAGCATGGCATAAATGTGTCCTTCTCAAGCGCACATTGGTCTGGGTGAATGATAGCTGGTAGCATGGCATAAATATGTCCTTTACAAACGCACATCGGTCTGGGTAAATGATAGCTGGCAGCATGGCATAAATGTGTCCTTCTCAAACGCACATTGGTCTGGGTAAATGATAGCTGGCAGCATGGCATAAATGTGTCCTTCTCAAACGCACATTGGTTCAGGTAAATTATAGCTGGCAGCAAGGCATAAATGTGTGCTTCACAAACGCACATTGGTCTGGGTACATGATAGCTGGCAGCATGGCATAAATGCGTCCTTCTCAAACGCACATTGGTCTGGGTGAATGATCGCTGGCAGCATGGCATAAATGTGCCGTTCTCAAACGCACATTGGTCTGGGTAAATGATAGCTGGCAGCATGGCATAAATGTGTCCTTCACAAACGCACATTGGTCTGGGTAAATGATAGCTGGCAGCATGGCATAAATGTGTCCTTCACACACACACATTGGTCTGGGTAAATGATAGCTGGCAGCATGGCACAAATGTGTCCTTCACAAACGCACATTGGTCTGGGTAAATGATAGCTGGTAGCATGCCATAAATGTGTCCTTCATAAACACATTGGTCTGGGTAAATGATAGCTGGCAGCATGGCATAAATGTGTCCTTCACAAACGCATATTGGTCTGGGTAAATGATAGCTGGTAGCATGCCATAAATGTGTCCTTCATAAACACACATTGGTCTGGGTAAATGATAGCTGGCAGCATGGCATAAATGTGTCCTTCTCAAACACACATTGGTCTGGGTAAATGATAGCTGGCAGCATGGCATAAATGTGTCCTTCACAAACGCACATTGGTTCAGGTAAATTATAGCTGGCAGCATGGCATAAATGTGTACTTCACAAACGCACATTGCTCTGGGTAAATGATAGCTGGCAGCATGGCATAAATGCGTCCTTCTCAAACGCACATTGGTCTGGGTGAATGATCGCTGGCAGCATGGCATAAATGTGCCGTTCTCAAACGCACATTGGTCTGGGTAAATGATAGCTGGCAGCCTGGCATAAATGTGTCCTTCACAAACGCACATTGGTCTGGGTAAATGATAGCTGGCAGCATGGCATAAATGTGTCCTTCACACACACACATTGGTCTGGGTAAATGATAGCTGGCAGCATGGCACAAATGTGTCCTTCACAAACGCACATTGGTCTGGGTAAATGATAGCTGGCAGCATGGCATAAATGTGTCCTTCACAAACGCACATTGGTCTTGGTGAATGATAGCTGGCAGCATGGCATAAATGTGTCCTTCACAAACACACATTGGTCTGGGTAAATGATAGCTGGCAGCATGGCATAAATGTGTCCTTCACAAACGCATATTGGTCTGGGTAAATGATAGCTGGCAGCATGGCATAAATGTGTCCTTCACAAAGACACATTGGTCTGGGTAAATGATAACTGGCAACATGGCATACATGTGTCCTTCTCAAACGCACATTGGTCAAGGTAAATGATTGCTGGCAGCATGGCATAAATGTGTACTTCACAAACGCACATTGGTCTGGGTAAATGATAGCTGGCAGCATGGCATAAATGTGTCCTTCTCAAACGCACATTGGTCTGGGTGAATGATAGCTGGTAGCATGCCATAAATGTGTCCTCAAACGCACGTTGGTCTGGGTAAATGATAGATGGCAGCATGGCATAAATGTATCCTTCACAAACGCATATTGGTCCAGGTAAATGATATCTGGCAGCATGGCATAAATGTGTCCTTCTCAAACGCACATTGGTCTGGGTGAATGATAGCAGGTAGCATGCCATAAATGTGTCCTTCTCAAACGCACATTGTTCTGGGTGAATGATTGCTGGTAGCATGACATAAATGTGTCCTTCTCAAACGCACATTGGTCTAGGTAAATGATAGCTGGTAGCATGCCATAAATGTGTCCTTCTCAAACGCACATTGGTCTGGGTAAATGATAGCTGGCAGCATGGCATAAATGTGTCCTTCTCAAGCGCACATTGGTCTGGGTGAATGATAGCTGGTAGCATGGCATAAATATGTCCTTTACAAACGCACATCGGTCTGGGTAAATGATAGCTGGCAGCATGGCATAAATGTGTCCTTCTCAAACGCACATTGGTCTGGGTAAATGATAGCTGGCAGCATGGCGTAAATGTGTCCTTCTCAAACGCACATTGGTTCAGGTAAATTATAGCTGGCAGCAAGGCATAAATGTGTGCTTCACAAACGCACATTGGTCTGGGTACATGATAGCTGGCAGCATGGCATAAATGCGTCCTTCTCAAACGCACATTGGTCTGGGTGAATGATCGCTGGCAGCATGGCATAAATGTGCCGTTCTCAAACGCACATTGGTCTGGGTAAATGATAGCTGGCAGCATGGCATAAATGTGTCCTTCACAAACGCACATTGGTCTGGGTAAATGATAGCTGGCAGCATGGCATAAATGTGTCCTTCACACACACACATTGGTCTGGGTAAATGATAGCTGGCAGCATGGCACAAATGTGTCCTTCACAAACGCACATTGGTCTGGGTAAATGATAGCTGGTAGCATGCCATAAATGTGTCCTTCATAAACACACATTGGTCTGGGTAAATGATAGCTGGCAGCATGGCATAAATGTATCCTTCACAAACGCACATTGGTTCAGGTAAATGATAGCTGGCAGCATGGCATAAATGTGCCGTTCTCAAACGCACATTGGTCTGGGTAAATGATAGATGGCAGCATGGCATGAATGTATCCTTCACAAACGCATATTGGTCCAGGTAAATGATATCTGGCAGCATGGCATAAATGTGTCCTTCTCAAACGCACATTGGTCTGGGTAAATGATAGCTGGCAGCATGGCATAAATGTGTCCTTCACACACACACATTGGTCTGGGTAAATGATAGCTGGCAGCATGGCACAAATGTGTCCTTCACAAACGCACATTGGTCTGGGTAAATGATAGCTGGTAGCATGCCATAAATGTGTCCTTCATAAACACACATTGGTCTGAATAAATGATAGCTGGCAGCATGGCATAAATGTGTCCTTCACAAACGCATATTGGTCTGGGTAAATGATAGCTGGTAGCATGCCATAAATGTGTCCTTCATAAACACACATTGGTCTGGGTAAATGATAGCTGGCAGCATGGCATAAATGTGTCCTTCTCAAACACACATTGGTCTGGGTAAATGATAGCTGGCAGCATGGCATAAATGTGTCCTTCACAAACGCACATTGGTTCAGGTAAATTATAGCTGGCAGCATGGCATAAATGTGTACTTCACAAACGCACATTGCTCTGGGTAAATGATAGCTGGCAGCATGGCATAAATGTGTCCTTCTCAAACGCACATTGGTCTGGGTGAATGATCGCTGGCAGCATGGCATAAATGTGCCGTTCTCAAACGCACATTGGTCTGGGTAAATGATAGATGGCAGCATGGCATGAATGTATCCTTCACAAACGCATATTGGTCCAGGTAAATGATATCTGGCAGCATGGCATAAATGTGTCCTTCTCATACGCACATTGGTCTGGGTAAATGATAGCTGGTAGCATGCCATACATGTGTCCTTCTCAAACGCACATTGGTCAGGGTAAATGATAGCTGGCATCATGAACTAAATGTGTCCTTCTCAAACGCACATTGGTCTAGGTAAATGATAGCTGGTAGCATGCCATAAATGTGTCCTTCATAAACGCACATTGGTCTTGGTAAATGATAGCTGGCAGCATGGCATAAATTTGTCCTTGTCAAACGCACATTGGTCTGGGTGAATGATAGCTGGTAGCATGGCATAAATGTGTCCTTCACAAACGCACATCGGTCTGGGTAAATGATAGCTGGCAGCATGGCATAAATGTGTCCTTCTCAAATGCACATTGGTCTGGGTAAATGATAGCTGGCAGCATGGCATAAATGTGTCCTTCTCAAACGCACATTGGTTCAGGTAAATTATAGCTGGCAGCATGGCATAAATGTGTACTTCACAAACGCACATTGCTCTGGGTAAATGAAAGCTGGTAGCATGGCATAAATGTGTCCTTTACAAACGCACATCGGTCTGGGTAAATGATAGCTGGCAGCATGGCATAAATGTGTCCTTCTCAAACGCACATTGGTCTGGGTAAATGATAGCTGGCAGCATGGCATAAATGTGTCCTTCTCAAACGCTCATTGGTTCAGGTAAATTATAGCTGGCAGCATTGCATAAATGTGTACTTCACAAACGCACATTGGTCTGGGTAAATGATAGCTGGCAGCATGGCATAAATGTGTCCTTCACAAACGCACATTGGTCTGGGTAAATGATAGCTGGCAGCATGGCATAAATGTGTCCTTCACACACACACATTGGTCTGGGTAAATGATAGCTGGCAGCATGGCACAAATGTGTCCTTCACAAACGCACATTGGTCTGGGTAAATGATAGCTGGCAGCATGGCATAAATGTGTCCTTCACAAACGCACATTGGTCTGGGTAAATGATAGCTGGCAGCATGGCATAAATGTGTCCTTCACACACACACATTGGTCTGGGTAAATGATAGCTGGCAGCATGGCACAAATGTGTCCTTCACAAACGCACATTGGTCTGGGTAAATGATAGCTGGTAGCATGGCAGAAATGTGTCCTTTACAAACGCACATTGGTCTTGGTGAATGATAGCTGGCAGCATGGCATAAATGTGTCCTTCACAAACGCACATTGGTCTGGGTAAATGATAGCTGGTAGCATGGCAGAAATGTGTCCTTTACAAACGCACATTGGTCTTGGTGAATGATAGCTGGCAGCATGGCATAAATGTGTCCTTCACAAAGACACATTGGTCTGGGTAAATGATAACTGGCAGCATGGCATACATGTGTCCTTCTCAAACGCACATTGGTCAAGGTAAATGATAGCTGGCAGCATGGCATAAATGTGTACTTCACAAACGCACATTGTTCTGGGTAAATGATAGCTGGCAGCATGGCATAAATGTGTCCTTCTCAAACGCACATTGGTCTGGGTGAATGATAGCTGGTAGCATGCCATAAATGTGTCCTTCACAAACGCATATTGGTCTGGGTAAATGATAGCTGGCAGCATGGCATAAATGTGTCCTTCACAAAGACACATTGGTCTGGGTAAATGATAACTGGCAGCATGGCATACATGTGTCCTTCTCAAACGCACATTGGTCAAGGTAAATGACAGCTGGCAGCATGGCATAAATGTGTACTTCACAAACGCACATTGTTCTGGGTAAATGATAGCTGGCAGCATGGCATAAATGTGTCCTTCTCAAACGCACATTGGTCTGGGTGAATGATAGCTGGTAGCATGCCATAAATGTGTCCTTCTCAAACGCACATTGGTCTGGGTAAATGATAGCTGGCAGCATGGCATAAATGTGTCCTTCACAAACGCACATTGGTCTTGGTGAATGATAGCTGGCAGCATGGCATAAATGTGTCCTTCACAAACACACATTGGTCTGGGTAAATGATAGCTGGCAGCATGGCATAAATGTGTCCTTCACAAACGCATATTGGTCTGGGTAAATGATAGCTGGCAGCATGGCATAAATGTGTCCTTCACAAAGACACATTGGTCTGGGTAAATGATAACTGGCAGCATGGCATACATGTGTCCTTCTCAAACGCACATTGGTCAAGGTAAATGATAGCTGGCAGCATGGCATAAATGTGTACTTCACAAACGCACATTGGTCTGGGTAAATGATAGCTGGCAGCATGGCATAAATGTGTCCTTCTCAAACGCACATTGGTCTGGGTGAATGATAGCTGGTAGCATGCCATAAATGTGTCCTTCTCAAACGCACATTGGTCTGGGTAAATGATAGATGGCAGCATGGCATAAATGTATCCTTCACAAACGCATATTGGTCCAGGTAAATGATATCTGGCAGCATGGCATAAATGTGTCCTTCTCAAACGCACATTGGTCTGGGTGAATGATAGCAGGTAGCATGCCATAAATGTGTCCTTCTCAAACGCACATTGGTCTGGGTGAATGATTGCTGGTAGCATGACATAAATGTGTCCTTCTCAAACGCACATTGGTCTAGGTAAATGATAGCTGGTAGCATGCCATAAATGTGTCCTTCACAAACGCACATTGGTCTTGGTAAATGATAGCAGGCAGCATGGCATAAATGTGTCCTTCTCAAACGCACATTGGTCTGGGTGAATGATAGCTGGTAGCATGGCATAAATGTGTCCTTTACAAACGCACATCGGTCTGGGTAAATGATAGCTGGCAGCATGGCATAAATGTGTCCTTCTCAAACGCACATTGGTCTGGGTAAATGATAGCTGGCAGCATGGCATAAATGTGTCCTTCTCAAACGCTCATTGGTTCAGGTAAATTATAGCTGGCAGCATTGCATAAATGTGTACTTCACAAACGCACATTGGGTTGGGTAAATGATAGCTGGCAGCATGGCATAAATGTGTTCTTCACAAACGCACATTGGTCTGGGTAAATGATAGCTGGCAGCATGGCATAAATGTGTCCTTCACACACACACATTGGTCTGGGTAAATGATAGCTGGCAGCATGGCACAAATGTGTCCTTCACAAACGCACATTGGTCTGGGTAAATGATAGCTGGCAGCATGGCATAAATGTGTCCTTCACAAACGCACATTGGTCTGGGTAAATGATAGCTGGCAGCATGGCATAAATGTGTCCTTCACACACACACATTGGTCTGGGTAAATGATAGCTGGCAGCATGGCACAAATGTGTCCTTCACAAACGCACATTGGTCTGGGTAAATGATAGCTGGTAGCATGGCAGAAATGTGTCCTTTACAAACGCACATTGGTCTTGGTGAATGATAGCTGGCAGCATGGCATAAATGTGTCCTTCACAAACGCACATTGGTCTGGGTAAATGATAGCTGGTAGCATGGCAGAAATGTGTCCTTTACAAACGCACATTGGTCTTGGTGAATGATAGCTGGCAGCATGGCATAAATGTGTCCTTCACAAAGACACATTGGTCTGGGTAAATGATAACTGGCAGCATGGCATACATGTGTCCTTCTCAAACGCACATTGGTCAAGGTAAATGATAGCTGGCAGCATGGCATAAATGTGTACTTCACAAACGCACATTGTTCTGGGTAAATGATAGCTGGCAGCATGGCATAAATGTGTCCTTCTCAAACGCACATTGGTCTGGGTGAATGATAGCTGGTAGCATGCCATAAATGTGTCCTTCACAAACGCATATTGGTCTGGGTAAATGATAGCTGGCAGCATGGCATAAATGTGTCCTTCACAAACGCACATTGGTCTTGGTGAATGATAGCTGGCAGCATGGCATAAATGTGTCCTTCACAAACACACATTGGTCTGGGTAAATGATAGCTGGCAGCATGGCATAAATGTGTCCTTCACAAACGCATATTGGTCTGGGTAAATGATAGCTGGCAGCATGGCATAAATGTGTCCTTCACAAAGACACATTGGTCTGGGTAAATGATAACTGGCAACATGGCATACATGTGTCCTTCTCAAACGCACATTGGTCAAGGTAAATGATTGCTGGCAGCATGGCATAAATGTGTACTTCACAAACGCACATTGGTCTGGGTAAATGATAGCTGGCAGCATGGCATAAATGTGTCCTTCTCAAACGCACATTGGTCTGGGTGAATGATAGCTGGTAGCATGCCATAAATGTGTCCTCAAACGCACGTTGGTCTGGGTAAATGATAGATGGCAGCATGGCATAAATGTATCCTTCACAAACGCATATTGGTCCAGGTAAATGATATCTGGCAGCATGGCATAAATGTGTCCTTCTCAAACGCACATTGGTCTGGGTGAATGATAGCAGGTAGCATGCCATAAATGTGTCCTTCTCAAACGCACATTGTTCTGGGTGAATGATTGCTGGTAGCATGACATAAATGTGTCCTTCTCAAACGCACATTGGTCTAGGTAAATGATAGCTGGTAGCATGCCATAAATGTGTCCTTCTCAAACGCACATTGGTCTGGGTAAATGATAGCTGGCAGCATGGCATAAATGTGTCCTTCTCAAGCGCACATTGGTCTGGGTGAATGATAGCTGGTAGCATGGCATAAATATGTCCTTTACAAACGCACATCGGTCTGGGTAAATGATAGCTGGCAGCATGGCATAAATGTGTCCTTCTCAAACGCACATTGGTCTGGGTAAATGATAGCTGGCAGCATGGCATAAATGTGTCCTTCTCAAACGCACATTGGTTCAGGTAAATTATAGCTGGCAGCAAGGCATAAATGTGTGCTTCACAAACGCACATTGGTCTGGGTACATGATAGCTGGCAGCATGGCATAAATGCGTCCTTCTCAAACGCACATTGGTCTGGGTGAATGATCGCTGGCAGCATGGCATAAATGTGCCGTTCTCAAACGCACATTGGTCTGGGTAAATGATAGCTGGCAGCATGGCATAAATGTGTCCTTCACAAACGCACATTGGTCTGGGTAAATGATAGCTGGCAGCATGGCATAAATGTGTCCTTCACACACACACATTGGTCTGGGTAAATGATAGCTGGCAGCATGGCACAAATGTGTCCTTCACAAACGCACATTGGTCTGGGTAAATGATAGCTGGTAGCATGCCATAAATGTGTCCTTCATAAACACACATTGGTCTGGGTAAATGATAGCTGGCAGCATGGCATAAATGTGTCCTTCACAAACGCATATTGGTCTGGGTAAATGATAGCTGGTAGCATGCCATAAATGTGTCCTTCATAAACACACATTGGTCTGGGTAAATGATAGCTGGCAGCATGGCATAAATGTGTCCTTCTCAAACACACATTGGTCTGGGTAAATGATAGCTGGCAGCATGGCATAAATGTGTCCTTCACAAACGCACATTGGTTCAGGTAAATTATAGCTGGCAGCATGGCATAAATGTGTACTTCACAAACGCACATTGCTCTGGGTAAATGATAGCTGGCAGCATGGCATAAATGTGTCCTTCTCAAACGCACATTGGTCTGGGTGAATGATCGCTGGCAGCATGGCATAAATGTGCCGTTCTCAAACGCACATTGGTCTGGGTAAATGATAGATGGCAGCATGGCATGAATGTATCCTTCACAAACGCATATTGGTCCAGGTAAATGATATCTGGCAGCATGGCATAAATGTGTCCTTCTCAAACGCACATTGGTCTGGGTAAATGATAGCTGGCAGCATGGCATAAATGTGTCCTTCACACACACACATTGGTCTGGGTAAATGATAGCTGGCAGCATGGCACAAATGTGTCCTTCACAAACGCACATTGGTCTGGGTAAATGATAGCTGGTAGCATGCCATAAATGTGTCCTTCATAAACACACATTGGTCTGAATAAATGATAGCTGGCAGCATGGCATAAATGTGTCCTTCACAAACGCATATTGGTCTGGGTAAATGATAGCTGGTAGCATGCCATAAATGTGTCCTTCATAAACACACATTGGTCTGGGTAAATGATAGCTGGCAGCATGGCATAAATGTGTCCTTCTCAAACACACATTGGTCTGGGTAAATGATAGCTGGCAGCATGGCATAAATGTGTCCTTCACAAACGCACATTGGTTCAGGTAAATTATAGCTGGCAGCATGGCATAAATGTGTACTTCACAAACGCACATTGCTCTGGGTAAATGATAGCTGGCAGCATGGCATAAATGTGTCCTTCTCAAACGCACATTGGTCTGGGTGAATGATCGCTGGCAGCATGGCATAAATGTGCCGTTCTCAAACGCACATTGGTCTGGGTAAATGATAGATGGCAGCATGGCATGAATGTATCCTTCACAAACGCATATTGGTCCAGGTAAATGATATCTGGCAGCATGGCATAAATGTGTCCTTCTCATACGCACATTGGTCTGGGTAAATGATAGCTGGTAGCATGCCATACATGTGTCCTTCTCAAACGCACATTGGTCAGGGTAAATGATAGCTGGCATCATGAACTAAATGTGTCCTTCTCAAACGCACATTGGTCTAGGTAAATGATAGCTGGTAGCATGCCATAAATGTGTCCTTCATAAACGCACATTGGTCTTGGTAAATGATAGCTGGCAGCATGGCATAAATTTGTCCTTGTCAAACGCACATTGGTCTGGGTGAATGATAGCTGGTAGCATGGCATAAATGTGTCCTTCACAAACGCACATCGGTCTGGGTAAATGATAGCTGGCAGCATGGCATAAATGTGTCCTTCTCAAATGCACATTGGTCTGGGTAAATGATAGCTGGCAGCATGGCATAAATGTGTCCTTCTCAAACGCACATTGGTTCAGGTAAATTATAGCTGGCAGCATGGCATAAATGTGTACTTCACAAACGCACATTGCTCTGGGTAAATGAAAGCTGGTAGCATGGCATAAATGTGTCCTTTACAAACGCACATCGGTCTGGGTAAATGATAGCTGGCAGCATGGCATAAATGTGTCCTTCTCAAACGCACATTGGTCTGGGTAAATGATAGCTGGCAGCATGGCATAAATGTGTCCTTCTCAAACGCTCATTGGTTCAGGTAAATTATAGCTGGCAGCATTGCATAAATGTGTACTTCACAAACGCACATTGGTCTGGGTAAATGATAGCTGGCAGCATGGCATAAATGTGTCCTTCACAAACGCACATTGGTCTGGGTAAATGATAGCTGGCAGCATGGCATAAATGTGTCCTTCACACACACACATTGGTCTGGGTAAATGATAGCTGGCAGCATGGCACAAATGTGTCCTTCACAAACGCACATTGGTCTGGGTAAATGATAGCTGGCAGCATGGCATAAATGTGTCCTTCACAAACGCACATTGGTCTGGGTAAATGATAGCTGGCAGCATGGCATAAATGTGTCCTTCACACACACACATTGGTCTGGGTAAATGATAGCTGGCAGCATGGCACAAATGTGTCCTTCACAAACGCACATTGGTCTGGGTAAATGATAGCTGGTAGCATGGCAGAAATGTGTCCTTTACAAACGCACATTGGTCTTGGTGAATGATAGCTGGCAGCATGGCATAAATGTGTCCTTCACAAACGCACATTGGTCTGGGTAAATGATAGCTGGTAGCATGGCAGAAATGTGTCCTTTACAAACGCACATTGGTCTTGGTGAATGATAGCTGGCAGCATGGCATAAATGTGTCCTTCACAAAGACACATTGGTCTGGGTAAATGATAACTGGCAGCATGGCATACATGTGTCCTTCTCAAACGCACATTGGTCAAGGTAAATGATAGCTGGCAGCATGGCATAAATGTGTACTTCACAAACGCACATTGTTCTGGGTAAATGATAGCTGGCAGCATGGCATAAATGTGTCCTTCTCAAACGCACATTGGTCTGGGTGAATGATAGCTGGTAGCATGCCATAAATGTGTCCTTCACAAACGCATATTGGTCTGGGTAAATGATAGCTGGCAGCATGGCATAAATGTGTCCTTCACAAAGACACATTGGTCTGGGTAAATGATAACTGGCAGCATGGCATACATGTGTCCTTCTCAAACGCACATTGGTCAAGGTAAATGACAGCTGGCAGCATGGCATAAATGTGTACTTCACAAACGCACATTGTTCTGGGTAAATGATAGCTGGCAGCATGGCATAAATGTGTCCTTCTCAAACGCACATTGGTCTGGGTGAATGATAGCTGGTAGCATGCCATAAATGTGTCCTTCTCAAACGCACATTGGTCTGGGTAAATGATAGCTGGCAGCATGGCATAAATGTGTCCTTCACAAACGCACATTGGTCTTGGTGAATGATAGCTGGCAGCATGGCATAAATGTGTCCTTCACAAACACACATTGGTCTGGGTAAATGATAGCTGGCAGCATGGCATAAATGTGTCCTTCACAAACGCATATTGGTCTGGGTAAATGATAGCTGGCAGCATGGCATAAATGTGTCCTTCACAAAGACACATTGGTCTGGGTAAATGATAACTGGCAGCATGGCATACATGTGTCCTTCTCAAACGCACATTGGTCAAGGTAAATGATAGCTGGCAGCATGGCATAAATGTGTACTTCACAAACGCACATTGGTCTGGGTAAATGATAGCTGGCAGCATGGCATAAATGTGTCCTTCTCAAACGCACATTGGTCTGGGTGAATGATAGCTGGTAGCATGCCATAAATGTGTCCTTCTCAAACGCACATTGGTCTGGGTAAATGATAGATGGCAGCATGGCATAAATGTATCCTTCACAAACGCATATTGGTCCAGGTAAATGATATCTGGCAGCATGGCATAAATGTGTCCTTCTCAAACGCACATTGGTCTGGGTGAATGATAGCAGGTAGCATGCCATAAATGTGTCCTTCTCAAACGCACATTGGTCTGGGTGAATGATTGCTGGTAGCATGACATAAATGTGTCCTTCTCAAACGCACATTGGTCTAGGTAAATGATAGCTGGTAGCATGCCATAAATGTGTCCTTCACAAACGCACATTGGTCTTGGTAAATGATAGCAGGCAGCTTGGCATAAATGTGTCCTTCTCAAACGCACATTGGTCTGGGTGAATGATAGCTGGTAGCATGGCATAAATGTGTCCTTTACAAACGCACATCGGTCTGGGTAAATGATAGCTGGCAGCATGGCATAAATGTGTCCTTCTCAAACGCACATTGGTCTGGGTAAATGATAGCTGGCAGCATGGCATAAATGTGTCCTTCTCAAACGCTCATTGGTTCAGGTAAATTATAGCTGGCAGCATTGCATAAATGTGTACTTCACAAACGCACATTGGGTTGGGTAAATGATAGCTGGCAGCATGGCATAAATGTGTTCTTCACAAACGCACATTGGTCTGGGTAAATGATAGCTGGCAGCATGGCATAAATGTGTCCTTCACACACACACATTGGTCTGGGTAAATGATAGCTGGCAGCATGGCACAAATGTGTCCTTCACAAACGCACATTGGTCTGGGTAAATGATAGCTGGCAGCATGGCATAAATGTGTCCTTCACAAACGCACATTGGTCTGGGTAAATGATAGCTGGCAGCATGGCATAAATGTGTCCTTCACACACACACATTGGTCTGGGTAAATGATAGCTGGCAGCATGGCACAAATGTGTCCTTCACAAACGCACATTGGTCTGGGTAAATGATAGCTGGTAGCATGGCAGAAATGTGTCCTTTACAAACGCACATTGGTCTTGGTGAATGATAGCTGGCAGCATGGCATAAATGTGTCCTTCACAAACGCACATTGGTCTGGGTAAATGATAGCTGGTAGCATGGCAGAAATGTGTCCTTTACAAACGCACATTGGTCTTGGTGAATGATAGCTGGCAGCATGGCATAAATGTGTCCTTCACAAAGACACATTGGTCTGGGTAAATGATAACTGGCAGCATGGCATACATGTGTCCTTCTCAAACGCACATTGGTCAAGGTAAATGATAGCTGGCAGCATGGCATAAATGTGTACTTCACAAACGCACATTGTTCTGGGTAAATGATAGCTGGCAGCATGGCATAAATGTGTCCTTCTCAAACGCACATTGGTCTGGGTGAATGATAGCTGGTAGCATGCCATAAATGTGTCCTTCACAAACGCATATTGGTCTGGGTAAATGATAGCTGGCAGCATGGCATAAATGTGTCCTTCACAAAGACACATTGGTCTGGGTAAATGATAACTGGCAGCATGGCATACATGTGTCCTTCTCAAACGCACATTGGTCAAGGTAAATGACAGCTGGCAGCATGGCATAAATGTGTACTTCACAAACGCACATTGTTCTGGGTAAATGATAGCTGGCAGCATGGCATAAATGTGTCCTTCTGAAACGCACATTGGTCTGGGTGAATGATCGCTGGTAGCATGCCATAAATGTGTCCTTCTCAAACGCACATTGGTCTGGGTAAATGATAGCTGGCAGCATGGCATAAATGTGTCCTTCACAAACGCACATTGGTCTTGGTGAATGATAGCTGGCAGCATGGCATAAATGTGTCCTTCACAAACACACATTGGTCTTGGTGAATGATAGCTGGCAGCATGGCATAAATGTGTCCTTCACAAAGACACATTGGTCTGGGTAAATGATAACTGGCAGCATGGCATACATGTGTCCTTCTCAAACGCACATTGGTCAAGGTAAATGATAGCTGGCAGCATGGCATAAATGTGTACTTCACAAACGCACATTGTTCTGGGTAAATGATAGCTGGCAGCATGGCATAAATGTGTCCTTCTCAAACGCACATTGGTCTGGGTGAATGATAGCTGGTAGCATGCCATAAATGTGTCCTTCACAAACGCATATTGGTCTGGGTAAATGATAGCTGGCAGCATGGCATAAATGTGTCCTTCACAAAGACACATTGGTCTGGGTAAATGATAACTGGCAGCATGGCATACATGTGTCCTTCTCAAACGCACATTGGTCAAGGTAAATGACAGCTGGCAGCATGGCATAAATGTGTACTTCACAAACGCACATTGTTCTGGGTAAATGATAGCTGGCAGCATGGCATAAATGTGTCCTTCTCAAACGCACATTGGTCTGGGTGAATGATCGCTGGTAGCATGCCATAAATGTGTCCTTCTCAAACGCACATTGGTCTGGGTAAATGATAGCTGGCAGCATGGCATAAATGTGTCCTTCACAAACGCACATTGGTCTTGGTGAATGATAGCTGGCAGCATGGCATAAATGTGTCCTTCACAAACACACATTGGTCTGGGTAAATGATAGCTGGCAGCATGGCATAAATGTGTCCTTCACAAACGCATATTGGTCTGGGTAAATGATAGCTGGCAGCATGGCATAAATGTGTCCTTCACAAAGACACATTGGTCTGGGTAAATGATAACTGGCAGCATGGCATACATGTGTCCTTCTCAAACGCACATTGGTCAAGGTAAATGATAGCTGGCAGCATGGCATAAATGTGTACTTCACAAACGCACATTGGTCTGGGTAAATGATAGCTGGCAGCATGGCATAAATGTGTCCTTCTCAAACGCGCATTTTTCTGGGTGAATGATAGCTGGTAGCATGCCATAAATGTGTCCTTCTCAAACGCACATTGGTCTGGGTAAATGATAGATGGCAGCATGGCATAAATGTATCCTTCACAAACGCATATTGGTCCAGGTAAATGATATCTGGCAGCATGGCATAAATGTGTCCTTCTCAAACGCACATTGGTCTGGGAGAATGATAGCAGGTAGCATGCCATAAATGAGTCCTTCTCAAACGCACATTGGTCTGGGTGAATGATTGCTGGTAGCATGACATAAATGTGTCCTTCTCAAACGCACATTGGTCTAGGTAAATGATAGCTGGTAGCATGCCATAAATGTGTCCTTCACAAACGCACATTGGTCTTGGTAAATGATAGCAGGCAGCATGGCATAAATGTGTCCTTCTCAAACGCACATTGGTCTGGGTGAATGATAGCTGGTAGCATGGCATAAATGTGTCCTTTACAAACGCACATCGGTCTGGGTAAATGATAGCTGGCAGCATGGCATAAATGTGTCCTTCTCAAACGCACATTGGTCTGGGTAAATGATAGCTGGCAGCATGGCATAAATGTGTCCTTCTCAAACGCACATTGGTTCAGGTAAATTATAGCTGGCAGCATGGCATAAATGTGTGCTTCACAAACGCACATTGGTCTGGGTAAATGATAGCTGGCAGCATGGCATAAATGCGTCCTTCTCAAACGCACATTGGTCTGGGTGAATGATCGCTGGCAGCATGGCATAAATGTGCCGTTCTCAAACGCACATTGGTCTGGGTAAATGATAGCTGGCAGCATGGCATAAATGTGTCCTTCACAACGCACATTGGTCTGGGTAAATGATAGCTGGCAGCATGGCATAAATGTGTCCTTCACACACACACATTGGTCTGGGTAAATGATAGCTGGCAGCATGGCACAAATGTGTCCTTCACAAACGCACATTGGTCTGGGTAAATGATAGCTGGCAGCATGGCACAAATGTGTCCTTCACAAACGCACATTGGTCTTGGTGAATGATAGCTGGCAGCATGGCATAAATGTGTCCTTCACAAACACACATTGGTCTGGGTAAATGATAGCTGGCAGCATGGCATAAATGTGTCCTTCACAAACGCGCATTGGTCTGGGTGAATGATAGCTGGTAGCATGCCATAAATGTGTCCTTCTCAAACGCACATTGGTCTGGGTAAATGATAGATGGCAGCATGGCATAAATGTATTCTTCACAAACGCATATTGGTCCAGGTAAATGATATCTGGCAGCATGGCATAAATGTGTCCTTCTCAAACGCACATTGGTCTGGGAGAATGATAGCAGGTAGCATGCCATAAATGTGTCCTTCTCAAACGCACATTGGTCTGGGTGAATGATTGCTGGTAGCATGACATAAATGTGTCCTTCTCAAACGCACATTGGTCTAGGTAAATGATAGCTGGTAGCATGCCATAAATGTGTCCTTCACAAACGCACATTGGTCTTGGTAAATGATAGCAGGCAGCATGGCATAAATGTGTCCTTCTCAAACGCACATTGGTCTGGGTGAATGATAGCTGGTAGCATGGCATAAATGTGTCCTTTACAAACGCACATCGGTCTGGGTAAATGATAGCTGGCAGCATGGCATAAATGTGTCCTTCTTAAACGCACATTGGTCTGGGTAAATGATAGCTGGCAGCATGGCATAAATGTGTCCTTCTCAAACGCACATTGGTTCAGGTAAATTATAGCTGGCAGCATGGCATAAATGTGTGCTTCACAAACGCACATTGGTCTGGGTAAATGATAGCTGGCAGCATGGCATAAATGCGTCCTTCTCAAACGCACATTGGTCTGGGTGAATGATCGCTGGCAGCATGGCATAAATGTGCCGTTCTCAAACGCACATTGGTCTGGGTAAATGATAGCTGGCAGCATGGCATAAATGTGTCCTTCACAACGCACATTGGTCTGGGTAAATGATAGCTGGCAGCATGGCATAAATGTGTCCTTCACACACACACATTGGTCTGGGTAAATGATAGCTGGCAGCATGGCACAAATGTGTCCTTCACAAACGCACATTGGTCTGGGTAAATGATAGCTGGCAGCATGGCACAAATGTGTCCTTCACAAACGCACATTGGTCTTGGTGAATGATAGCTGGCAGCATGGCATAAATGTGTCCTTCACAAACACACATTGGTCTGGGTAAATGATAGCTGGCAGCATGGCATAAATGTGTCCTTCACAAACGCGCATTGGTCTGGGTGAATGATAGCTGGTAGCATGCCATAAATGTGTCCTTCTCAAACGCACATTGGTCTGGGTAAATGATAGATGGCAGCATGGCATAAATGTATTCTTCACAAACGCATATTGGTCCAGGTAAATGATATCTGGCAGCATGGCATAAATGTGTCCTTCTCAAACGCACATTGGTCTGGGAGAATGATAGCAGGTAGCATGCCATAAATGTGTCCTTCTCAAACGCACATTGGTCTGGGTGAATGATTGCTGGTAGCATGACATAAATGTGTCCTTCTCAAACGCACATTGGTCTAGGTAAATGATAGCTGGTAGCATGCCATAAATGTGTCCTTCACAAACGCACATTGGTCTTGGTAAATGATAGCAGGCAGCATGGCATAAATGTGTCCTTCTCAAACGCACATTGGTCTGGGTGAATGATAGCTGGTAGCATGGCATAAATGTGTCCTTTACAAACGCACATCGGTCTGGGTAAATGATAGCTGGCAGCATGGCATAAATGTGTCCTTCTCAAACGCACATTGGTCTGGGTAAATGATAGCTGGCAGCATGGCATAAATGTGTCCTTCTCAAACGCACATTGGTTCAGGTAAATTATAGCTGGCAGCATGGCATAAATGTGTGCTTCACAAACGCACATTGGTCTGGGTAAATGATAGCTGGCAGCATGGCATAAATGCGTCCTTCTCAAACGCACATTGGTCTGGGTGAATGATCGCTGGCAGCATGGCATAAATGTGCCGTTCTCAAACGCACATTGGTCTGGGTAAATGATAGCTGGCAGCATGGCATAAATGTGTCCTTCACAAACGCACATTGGTCTGGGTAAATGATAGCTGGCAGCATGGCATAAATGTGTCCTTCACACACACACATTGGTCTGGGTAAATGATAGCTGGCAGCATGGCACAAATGTGTCCTTCACAAACGCACATTGGTCTGGGTAAATGATAGCTGGCAGCATGGCATAAATGTGTCCTTCACAAACGCACATTGGTCTTGGTGAATGATAGCTGGCAGCATGGCATAAATGTGTCCTTCACAAACACACATTGGTCTGGGTAAATGATAGCTGGCAGCATGGCATAAATGTGTCCTTCACAAACGCACATTGGTCTGGGTAAATGATAGCTGGCAGCATGGCATAAATGTGTCCTTCACAAACGCACATTGGTCTTGGTGAATGATAGCTGGCAGAATGGCATAAATGTGTCCTTCTCAAACGCATATTGGTCTGGGTAAATGATAGCTGGCAGCATGGCATAAATGTGTCCTTCACAAAGACACATTGGTCTGGGTAAATGATAACTGGCAGCATGGCATACATGTGTCCTTCTCAAACGCACATTGGTCAAGGTAAATGATAGCTGGCAGCATGGCATAAATGTGTACTTCACAAACGCACATTGGTCTGGGTAAATGATAGCTGGCAGCATGGCATAAATGTGTCCTTCTCAAACGCACATTGGTCTGGGTGAATGATAGCTGGTAGCATGCCATAAATGTGTCCTTCTCAAACGCACATTGGTCTGGGTGTATGATTGCTGGTAGCATGCCATAAATGTGTCCTTCTCAAACGCACATCGGTCTGGGTAAATGATAGCTGGCAGCATGGCATAAATGTGTCCTTCTCAAACGCACATTGGTCTGGGTAAATGATAGCTGGCAGCATGGCATAAATGTGTCCTTCTCAAACGCACATTGGTTCAGGTAAATTATAGCTGGCAGCATGGCATAAATGTGTACTTCACAAACGCACATTGCTCTGGGTAAATGATAGCTGGCAGCATGGCATAAATGTGTCCTTCTCAAACGCACATTGGTCTGGGTGAATGATCGCTGGCAGCATGGCATAAATGTGCCGTTCTCAAACGCACATTGGTCTGGGTAAATGATAGATGGCAGCATGGCATGAATGTATCCTTCACAAACGCATATTGGTCCAGGTAAATGATATCTGGCAGCATGGCATAAATGTGTCCTTCTCAAACGCACATTGGTCTGGGTAAATGATAGCTGGTAGCATGCCATACATATGTCCTTCTCAAACGCACATTGGTCAGGGTAAATGATAGCTGGCAGCATGAACTAAATGTGTCCTTCTCAAACGCACATTGGTCTAGGTAAATGATAGCTGGTAGCATGCCATAAATGTGTCCTTCATAAACGCACATTGGTCTTGGTAAATGATAGCTGGCAGCATGGCATAAATTTGTCCTTGTCAAACGCACATTGGTCTGGGTGAATGATAGCTGGTAGCATGGCATAAATGTGTCCTTCACAAACGCACATCGGTCTGGGTAAATGATAGCTGGCAGCATGGCATAAATGTGTCCTTCTCAAACGCACATTGGTCTGGGTAAATGATAGCTGGCAGCATGGCATAAATGTGTCCTTCTCAAACGCACATTGGTTCAGGTAAATTATAGCTGGCAGCATGGCATAAATGTGTACTTCACAAACGCACATTGCTCTGGGTAAATGAAAGCTGGTAGCATGGCATAAATGTGTCCTTTACAAACGCACATCGGTCTGGGTAAATGATAGCTGGCAGCATGGCATAAATGTGTCCTTCTCAAACGCACATTGGTCTGGGTAAATGATAGCTGGCAGCATGGCATAAATGTGTACTTCACAAACGCACATTGCTCTGGGTAAATGAAAGCTGGTAGCATGGCATAAATGTGTCCTTTACAAACGCACATCGGTTTGGGTAAATGATAGCTGGCAGCATGGCATAAATGTGTCCTTCTCAAACGCACATTGGTCTGGGTAAATGATAGCTGGCAGCATGGCATAAATGTGTCCTTCTCAAACGCACATTGGTTCAGGTAAATTATAGCTGGCAGCATTGCATAAATGTGTACTTCACAAACGCACATTGGTCTGGGTAAATGATAGCTGGCAGCATGGCATAAATGCGTCCTTCTCAAACGCACATTGGTCTGGGTAAATGATAGCTGGCAGCATGGCATAAATGTGTCCTTCACACACACACATTGGTCTGGGTAAATGATAGCTGGCAGCATGGCACAAATGTGTCCTTCACAAACGCACATTGGTCTGGGTAAATGATAGCTGGCAGCATGGCATAAATGTGTCCTTCACAAACGCACATTGGTCTTGGTGAATGATAGCTGGCAGCATGGCATAAATGTGTCCTTCACAGACACACATTGGTCTGGGTAAATGATAGCTGGCAGCATGGCATAAATGTGTCCTTCACAAACGCATATTGGTCTGGGTAAATGATAGCTGGCAGCATGGCATAAATGTGTCCTTCACAAAGACACATTGGTCTGGGTAAATGATAACTGGCAGCATGGCATACATGTGTCCTTCTCAAACGCACATTGGTCAAGGTAAATGATAGCTGGCAGCATGGCATAAATGTGTACTTCTCAAACGCACATTGTTCTGGGTAAATGATAGCTGGCAGCATGGCATAAATGTGTCCTTCTCAAACGCACATTGGTCTGGGTGAATGATAGCTGGTAGCATGCCATAATTGTGTCCTTCTCAAACGCACATTGGTCTGGGTGTATGATTGCTGGTAGCATGCCATAAATGTGTCCTTCTCAAACGCACATCGGTCTGGGTAAATGATAGCTGGCAGAATTGCATAAATGTGTCCTTCTTAAACGCACATTGGTCTGGGTAAATGATAGCTGGCAGCATGGCATAAATGTGTCCTTCTCAAACGCACATTGGTTCAGGTAAATTAAAGCTGGCAGCATGGCATAAATGTGTACTTCACAAACGCACATTGCTCTGGGTAAATTATAGCTGGCAGCATGGCATAAATGTGTCCTTCTCAAACGCACATTGGTCTGGGTGAATGATCGCTGGCAGCATGGCATAAATGTGCCGTTCTCAAACGCACATTGGTCTGGGTAAATGATAGATGGCAGCATGGCATAAATGTATCCTTCACAAACGCATATTGGTCCAGGTAAATGATATCTGGCAGCATGGCATAAATGTGTCCGTCTCAAACGCACATTGGTCTGGGTAAATGATAGCTGGTAGCATGCCATACATGTGTCCTTCTCAAACGCACATTGGTCAGGGTAAATGATAGCTGGCAGCATGAACTAAATGTGTCCTTCTCAAACGCACATTGGTCTAGGTAAATGATAGCTGGTAGCATGCCATAAATGTGTCCTTCATAAACGCACATTGGTCTTGGTAAATGATAGCTGGCAGCATGGCATAAATTTGTCCTTGTCAAACGCACATTGGTCTGGGTGAATGATAGCTGGTAGCATGGCATAAATGTGTCCTTCACAAACGCACATCGGTCTGGGTAAATTATAGCTGGCAGCATGGCATAAATGTGTCCTTCTCAAACGCACATTGGTCTGGGTGAATGATCGCTGGCAGCATGGCATAAATGTGCCGTTCTCAAACGCACATTGGTCTGGGTAAATGATAGATGGCAGCATGGCATAAATGTATCCTTCACAAACGCATATTGGTCCAGGTAAATGATATCTGGCAGCATGGCATAAATGTGTCCTTCTCAAACGCACATTGGTCTGGGTAAATGATAGCTGGTAGCATGCCATACATGTGTCCTTCTCAAACGCACATTGGTCAGGGTAAATGATAGCTGGCAGCATGACATAAATGTGTCCTTCTCAAACGCACATTGGTCTAGGTAAATGATAGCTGGTAGCATGCCATAAATGTGTCCTTCATAAACGCACATTGGTCTTGGTAAATGATAGCTGGCAGCATGGCATAAATTTGTCCTTGTCAAACGCACATTGGTCTGGGTGAATGATAGCTGGTAGCATGGCATAAATGTGTCCTTCACAAACGCACATCGGTCTGGGTAAATGATAGCTTTCAGCATGGCATAAATGTGTCCTTCTCAAACGCACATTGGTCTGGGTAAATGATAGCTGGCAGCATGGCATAAATGTGTCCTTCTCAAACGCACATTGGTTCAGGTAAATTATAGCTGGCAGCATGGCATAAATGTGTACTTCACAAACGCACATTGCTCTGGGTAAATGATAGCTGGCAGCATGGCATAAATGTGTCCTTCTCAAACGCACATTGGTCTGGGTGAATGATCGCTGGCAGCATGGCATAAATGTGCCGTTCTCAAACGCACATTGGTCTGGGTAAATGATAGATGGCAGCATGGTATCAATGTATCCTTCACAAACGCATATTGGTCCAGGTAAATGATATCTGGCAGCATGGCATAAATGTGTCCTTCTCAAACGCACATTGGTCTGGGTGAATGATAGCAGGTAGCATGCCATAAATGTGTCCTTCTCAAACGCACATTGGTCTGGGTGAATGATTGCTGGTAGCATGACATAAATGTGTCCTTCTCAAACGCACATTGGTCTAGGTAAATGATGCCAATGTGCGTTTGTGAAGTACACATTTATGCCATGCTGCCAGCTATAATTTACCTGAACCAATGTGCGTTTGAGAAGGACACATTTATGCCATGCTGCCAGCAATCATTTACCCAGACCAATGTGCGTTTGAGAAGGACACATTTATGCCATGCTACCAGCTATCATTTACCCAGACCGATGTGCGTTTGAGAAGGACACATTTATGGCATGCTACCAGCTATCATTCACCCAGACCAATGTGAGTTTGAGAAGGACATATTTATGCCATGCTGCCAGCTATCATTTACCCAGACCGATGTGCGTTTGTGAAGGACACATTTATGCCATAAATGTGTCCTTCTCAATCGCACATCGGTCTGGGTAAATGATAGCTGGCAGCATGGCATAAATGTGTCCTTCTCAAACGCACATTGGTCTGGGTAAATGATAGCTGGCAGCATGGCATAAATGTGTCCTTCTCAAACGCACATTGGTTCAGGTAAATTATAGCTGGCAGCATGGCATAAATGTGTACTTCACAAACGCACATTGCTCTGGGTAAATGATAGCTGGCAGCATGGCATAAATGTGTCCTTCTTAAATGCACATTGGTCTGGGTGAATGATCGCTGGCAGCATGGCATAAATGTGTCCTTCTCAAACGCACATTGGTCTGGGTAAATGATTGCTGGTAGCATGCCATACATGTGTCCTTCTCAAACGCACATTGGTCTAGGTAAATGATAGCTAGTAGCATGCCATGAATGTGTCCTTCATAAACGCACATTGGTCTTGGTAAATGATAGCTGGCAGCATGGCATAAATGTGTCCTTCACAAACGCACATCGGTCTGGGTAAATGATAGCTGGCAGCATGGCATAAATGTGTCCTTCTCAAACTCACATTGGTCTGGGTGAATGATAGCTGGTAGCATGCCATAAATGTGTCCTTCTCAAACGCACATCGGTCTGGGTAAATGATAGCTGGCAGCATGGCATAAATGTGTCCTTCTCAAACGCACATTGGTCTGGGTAAATGATTGCTGGCAGCATGGCATAAATGTGTCCTTCTCAAACGCACATTGGTCTGGGTAAATGATTGCTGGTAGCATGCCATACATGTGTCCTTCTCAAACGCACATTGGTCTAGGTAAATGATAGCTGGTAGCATGCCATGAATGTGTCCTTCATAAACGCACATTGGTCTTGGTAAATGATAGCTGGCAGCATGGCATAAATGTGTCCTTCACAAACACACATTGGTCTGGGTAAATGATTGCTGGTAGCATGCCATGAATGTGTCCTTCTCAAACGCACATCGGTCTGGGTAAATGATTGCTGGCAGCATGGCATAAATGTGTCCTTCTCAAACGCACATTGGTCTGGGTAAATGATAGCTGGCAGCATGGCATAAATGTGTCCTTCTCAAACGCACATTGGTCTGGGTAAATGATAGCTGGCAGCATGGCATAAATGTGTCCTTCTCAAACGCACATTGGTCTGGGTAAATGATTGCTGGCAGCATGGCATAAATGTGTCCTTCTCAAACGCACATTGGTTCAGGTAAATTATAGCTGTCAGCATGGCATAAATGTGTACTTCACAAACGCACATTGGTCTGGGTAAATGATAGCTTGCAGCATGGCATAAATGCGTCCTTCTCAAACGCACATTGGTCTGGGTGAATGATCGCTGGCAGCATGGCATAAATGTGCCGTTCTCAAACGCACATTGGTCTGGGTAAATGATAGCTGGCAGCATGGCATAAATGTGTCCTTCACAAACGCACATTGGTCTTGGTAAATGATAGCTGGCAGCATGGCATAAATGTGTCCTTCTCAAACGCACATTGGTCTGGGTAAATGATAGCTGGTAGCATGCCATGAATGTGTCCTTCTCAAACGCACATTGGTTCAGGTAAATTATAGCTGGCAGCATGGCATAAATGTGTACTTCTCAAACTCACATTGGTCTGGGTGAATGATAGCTGGTAGCATGCCATAAATGTGTCCTTCTCAAACGCACATCGGTCTGGGTAAATGATAGCTGGCAGCATGGCATAAATGTGTCCTTCTCAAACGCACATTGGTCTGGGTAAATGATTGCTGGCAGCATGGCATAAATGTGTCCTTCTCAAACGCACATTGGTCTGGGTAAATGATTGCTGGTAGCATGCCATACATGTGTCCTTCTCAAACGCACATTGGTCTAGGTAAATGATAGCTGGTAGCATGCCATGAATGTGTCCTTCATAAACGCACATTGGTCTTGGTAAATGATAGCTGGCAGCATGGCATAAATGTGTCCTTCACAAACACACATTGGTCTGGGTAAATGATTGCTGGTAGCATGCCATGAATGTGTCCTTCTCAAACGCACATCGGTCTGGGTAAATGATTGCTGGCAGCATGGCATAAATGTGTCCTTCTCAAACGCACATTGGTCTGGGTAAATGATAGCTGGCAGCATGGCATAAATGTGTCCTTCTCAAACGCACATTGGTCTGGGTAAATGATAGCTGGCAGCATGGCATAAATGTGTCCTTCTCAAACGCACATTGGTCTGGGTAAATGATTGCTGGCAGCATGGCATAAATGTGTCCTTCTCAAACGCACATTGGTTCAGGTAAATTATAGCTGTCAGCATGGCATAAATGTGTACTTCACAAACGCACATTGGTCTGGGTAAATGATAGCTTGCAGCATGGCATAAATGCGTCCTTCTCAAACGCACATTGGTCTGGGTGAATGATCGCTGGCAGCATGGCATAAATGTGCCGTTCTCAAACGCACATTGGTCTGGGTAAATGATAGCTGGCAGCATGGCATAAATGTGTCCTTCACAAACGCACATTGGTCTTGGTAAATGATAGCTGGCAGCATGGCATAAATGTGTCCTTCTCAAACGCACATTGGTCTGGGTAAATGATAGCTGGTAGCATGCCATGAATGTGTCCTTCTCAAACGCACATTGGTTCAGGTAAATTATAGCTGGCAGCATGGCATAAATGCGTACTTCTCAAACGCACATCGGTCTGGGTAAATGATTGCTGGCAGCATGGCATAAATGTGTCCTTCTCAAACGCACATTGGTCTGGGTAAATGATAGCTGGCAGCATGGCATAAATGTGTCCTTCTCAAACGCACATTGGTTCAGGTAAATTATAGCTGGCAGCATGGCATACATGTGTACTTCACAAACGCACATTGCTCTGGGTAAATGATAGCTGGCAGCATGGCATAAATGTGTCCTTCTCAAACGCACATTGGTCTGGGTGAATGATCGCTGGCAGCATGGCATAAATGAGCCGTTCTCAAACGCACATTGGTCTGGGTAAATGATAGATTTCAGCATGGCATAAATGTATCCTTCACAAACGCATATTGGTCCAGGTAAATAATATCTGGCAGCATGGCATAAATGTGTCCTTGTCAAACGCACATTGGTCTGGGTAAATGATAGCTGGTAGCATGGCATAAATGTGTCCTTCTCAAACGTACATTGGTCTGGGTAAATGATAGCTGGCAGCATGGCATAAATGTGTCCTTCTCAAACGCACATTGGTCTGGGTAAATGATAGCTGGCAGCATGGCATAAATGTGTCCTTCACAAACGCACATTGGTCTTGGTAAATGATAGCTGGCAGCATGGCATAAATGTGTCCTTCTCAAACGCACATTGGTCTGGGTAAATGATAGCTGGTAGCATGCCATGAATGTGTCCTTCTCAAACGCACATTGGTTCAGGTAAATTATAGCTGGCAGCATGGCATAAATGTGTACTTCTCAAACGCACATCGGTCTGGGTAAATGATTGCTGGCAGCATGGCATAAATGTGTCCTTCTCAAACGCACATTGGTCTGGGTAAATGATAGCTGGCAGCATGGCATAAATGTGTCCTTCTCAAACGCACATTGGTTCAGGTAAATTATAGCTGGCAGCATGGCATAAATGTGTACTTCACAAACGCACATTGCTCTGGGTAAATGATAGCTGGCAGCATGGCATAAATGTGTCCTTCTCAAACGCACATTGGTCTGGGTGAATGATCGCTGGCAGCATGGCATAAATGAGCCGTTCTCAAACGCACATTGGTCTGGGTAAATGATAGATTTCAGCATGGCATAAATGTATCCTTCACAAACGCATATTGGTCCAGGTAAATAATATCTGGCAGCATGGCATAAATGTGTCCTTGTCAAACGCACATTGGTCTGGGTAAATGATAGCTGGTAGCATGGCATAAATGTGTCCTTCTCAAACGTACATTGGTCTGGATAAATGATAGCTGGCAGCATGGCATAAATGTGTCCTTCTCAAACGCACATTGGTCTGGGTAAATGATAGCTGGCAGCATGGCATAAATGTGTCTTTCACAAACGCACATTGGTCTGGGTAAATGATAGCTGGCAGCATGGCATAAATGTGTCTTTCACAAACGCACATTGGTCTGGGTAAATGATAACTGGCAGCATGGCATTCACGTGTCCTCCTCAAACGCACATTGGTCATGGTAAATGATAGCTGGCAGCATGGCATAAATGTGTACTTCACAAACGCGCATTGGTCTGGGTAAATGATAGCTGGTAGCATGACATAAATGTGTCCTTCTCAAACGCACATTGGTCTAGGTAAATGATAGCTGGCAGCATGGCATAAATGTGTCCTTCTCAAACGCACATTGGTCTGGGGGAATGATAGCTGGCAGCATGGCATAAATGTGTCCTTCTCAAACGCACATTGGTCTGGGTGAATGATCGCTGGCAGCATGGCATAAATGAGCCGTTCTCAAACGCACATTGGTCTGGGTAAATGATAGATTTCAGCATGGCATAAATGTATCCTTCACAAACGCATATTGGTCCAGGTAAATAATATCTGGCAGCATGGCATAAATGTGTCCTTGTCAAACGCACATTGGTCTGGGTAAATGATAGCTGGTAGCATGGCATAAATGTGTCCTTCTCAAACGTACATTGGTCTGGATAAATGATAGCTGGCAGCATGGCATAAATGTGTCCTTCACAAACACACATTGGTCTGGGTAAATGATTGCTGGTAGCATGCCATGAATGTGTCCTTCTCAAACGCACATCGGTCTGGGTAAATGATAGCTGGCAGCATGGCATAAATGTGTCCTTCTCAAACGCACATTGGTCTGGGTAAATGATAGCTGGCAGCATGGCATAAATGTGTCCTTCTCAAACGCACATTGGTTCAGGTAAATTATAGCTGGCAGCATGGCATAAATGTGTACTTCACAAACGCACATTGCTCTGGGTAAATGATAGCTGGCAGCATGGCATAAATGTGTCCTTCTCAAACGCACATTGGTCTGGGTGAATGATCGCTGGCAGCATGGCATAAATGTGCCGTTTTCAAACGCACATTGGTCTGGGTAAATGATAGATGTCAGCATGGCATAAATGTATCCTTCACTAACGCATATTGGTCCAGGTAAATAATATCTGGCAGCATGGCATAAATGTGTCCTTGTCAAACGCACATTGGTCTGGGTAAATGATTGCTGGCAGCATGGCATAAATGTGTCCTTCTCAAACGCACATTGGTCTGGGTAAATGATAGCTGGCAGCATGGCATAAATGTGTCCTTCTCAAACGCACATTGGTTCAGGTAAATTATAGCTGGCAGCATGGCATAAATGTGTACTTCACAAACGCACATTGCTCTGGGTAAATGATAGCTGGCAGCATGGCATAAATGTGTCCTTCTCAAACGCACATTGGTCTGGGTGAATGATCGCTGGCAGCATGGCATAAATGAGCCGTTCTCAAACGCACATTGGTCTGGGTAAATGATAGATTTCAGCATGGCATAAATGTATCCTTCACAAACGCATATTGGTCCAGGTAAATAATATCTGGCAGCATGGCATAAATGTGTCCTTGTCAAACGCACATTGGTCTGGGTAAATGATAGCTGGTAGCATGGCATAAATGTGTCCTTCTCAAACGTACATTGGTCTGGATAAATGATAGCTGGCAGCATGGCATAAATGTGTCCTTCTCAAACGCACATTGGTCTGGGTAAATGATAGCTGGCAGCATGGCATAAATGTGTCTTTCACAAACGCACATTGGTCTGGGTAAATGATAGCTGGCAGCATGGCATAAATGTGTCTTTCACAAACGCACATTGGTCTGGGTAAATGATAACTGGCAGCATGGCATTCACGTGTCCTCCTCAAACGCACATTGGTCATGGTAAATGATAGCTGGCAGCATGGCATAAATGTGTACTTCACAAACGCGCATTGGTCTGGGTAAATGATAGCTGGTAGCATGACATAAATGTGTCCTTCTCAAACGCACATTGGTCTAGGTAAATGATAGCTGGCAGCATGGCATAAATGTGTCCTTCTCAAACGCACATTGGTCTGGGGGAATGATAGCTGGCAGCATGGCATAAATGTGTCCTTCTCAAACGCACATTGGTCTGGGTGAATTATAGCTGGTAGCATGCCATAAATGTGTCCTTCTCAAACGCACATTGGTCTGGGTGTATGATTGCTGGTAGCATGCCATAAATGTGTCCTTCTCAATCGCACATCGGTCTGGGTAAATGATAGCTGGTAGCATGCCATAAATGTGTCCTTCACAAACGCACATTGGTCTTGGTAAATGATAGCTGGCAGCATGGCATAAATGTGTCCTTCTCAAACGCACATTGGTCTGGATGAATGATAGCTGGTAGTATGGCATAAATGTGATCTTTACAAACGCACATCGGTCTGGGTAAATGATAGCTGGCAGCATGGCATAAATGTGTCCTTCTCAAACGCACATTGGTCTGGGTAAATGATAGCTGGCAGCATGGCATAAATGTGTCCTTCTCAAACGCACATTGGTCTTGGTAAATGATAGCTGGCAGCATGGCATAAATGTGTCCTTCACAAACGCACATCGGTCTGGGTAAATGATAGCTGGCAGCATGGCATAAATGTGTCCTTCTCAAACTCACATTGGTCTGGGTGAATGATAGCTGGTAGCATGCCATAAATGTGTCCTTCTCAAACGCACATCGGTCTGGGTAAATGATAGCTGGCAGCATGGCATTAATGTGTCCTTCTCAAACGCACATTGGTCTGGGTAAATGATTGCTGGCAGTATGGCATAAATGTGTCCTTCTCAAACGCACATTGGTTCAGGTAAATTATAGCTGGCAGCATGGCATAAATGTGTACTTCACAAACGCACATTGGTCTGGGTAAATGATAGCTTGCAGCATGGCATAAATGCGTCCTTCTCAAACGCACATTGGTCTGGGTAAATGATAGCTGGCAGCATGGCATAAATATGTCCTTCACAAACGCACATTGGTCTGGGTAAATGATAGCTGGCAGCATGGCATAAATGTGTCCTTCACACACACACATTGGTCTGGGTAAATGATAGCTGGCAGCATGGCATAAATGTGTCCTTCACAAACGCACATTGGTCTGGGTAAATGATAGCTGGCAGCATGGCATAAATGTGTCCTTCACAAACGCACATTGGTCTTGGTGAATGATAGCTGGCAGCATGGCATAAATGTGTCCTTCACAAACACACATTGGTCTGGGTAAATGATTGCTGGTAGCATGCCATGAATGTGTCCTTCTCAAACGCACATCGGTCTGGGTAAATGATAGCTGGCAGCATGGCATAAATGTGTCCTTCTCAAACGCACATTGGTCTGGGTAAATGATAGCTGGCAGCATGGCATAAATGTGTCCTTCTCAAACGCACATTGGTTCAGGTAAATTATAGCTGGCAGCATGGCATAAATGTGTACTTCACAAACGCACATTGCTCTGGGTAAATGATAGCTGGCAGCATGGCATAAATGTGTCCTTCTCAAACGCACATTGGTCTGGGTGAATGATCGCTGGCAGCATGGCATAAATGTGCCGTTTTCAAACGCACATTGGTCTGGGTAAATGATAGATGTCAGCATGGCATAAATGTATCCTTCACTAACGCATATTGGTCCAGGTAAATAATATCTGGCAGCATGGCATAAATGTGTCCTTGTCAAACGCACATTGGTCTGGGTAAATGATAGCTGGTAGCATGCCATAAATGTGTCCTTCTCAAACGCACATCGGTCTGGGTAAATGATAGCTGGCAGCATGGCATAAATGTGTCCTTCTCAAACGCACATTGGTCTGGGTAAATGATAGCTGGCAGCATGGCATAAATGTGTCCTTCTCAAACGCACATTGGTCTGGGTAAATGATAGCTGGCAGCATGGCCTAAATGTGTCTTTCACAAACGCACATTTGTCTGGGTAAATGATAGCTGGCAGCATGGCATAAATGTGTCTTTCACAAACGCACATTGGTCTGGGTAAATGATAACTGGCAGCATGGCATTCACGTGTCCTTCTCAAACGCACATTGGTCATGGTAAATGATAGCTGGCAGCATGGCATAAATGTGTACTTCACAAACGCGCATTGGTCTGGGTAAATGATAGCTGGTAGCATGATATAAATGTGTCCTTCTCAAACGCACATTGGTCTAGGTAAATGATAGCTGGCAGCATGGCATAAATGTGTCCTTCTCAAACGCACATTGGTCTGGGTGAATGATTGCTGGTAGCATGCCTTAAATGCGTCCTTCTCAAACGCACATCGGTCTGGGTAAATGATAGCTGGCAGCATGGCATAAATGTGTCCTTCTCAAATGCACATTGGTTCAGGTAAATTATAGCTGGCAGCATGGCATAAATGTGTACTTCACAAACGCACATTGCTCTGGGTAAATGATAGCTGGCAGCATGGCATATATGTGTCCTTCACAAACACACATTGGTCTGGGTAAATGATAGCTGGCAGCATGGCATAAATGTGTCCTTCACAAACGCACATTGGTCTGGGTAAATGATAGCTCGCAGCATGGCATAAATGTGTACTTCACAGACGCACATTGGTCTTGGTGAATGATAGCTGGCAGCATGGCATAAATGTGTCCTTCACAAACACACATTTGTCTGAGTAAATGATAGCTGGCAGCATGGCATAAATGTGTCCTTCACAAACGCATATTGGACTGGGTAAATGATAGCTGGCAGCATGGCATAAATGTGTCCTTCACAAGGACACATTGGTCTGGGTAAATGATAACTGGCAACATGGCATACATGTGTCCTTCTCAAACGCACATTGGTCATGGTAAATGATAGCTGGCAGCATGGCATAAATGTGCACTTCAAAACGCACATTGGTCTGGGTAATTGATAGCTGGCAGCATGCCCTAAATGTGTCCTTTTCAAACGCACATTGGTCTGTGTAAATGATAACTGGCAGCATGGCATACATGTGTCCTTCTCAAACGCACATTGGTCTGGGTAAATGACAGCTGGCAGCATGGCATAAATGTGTCCTTCTCAAACGCACATTGGTTCGGTAAATTATAGCTGGCAGCATGGCATAAATGTGTACTTCACAAACGCACATTGGTCTGGGTAAATGATAGCTTGCAGCATGGCATAAATGCGTCCTTCTCAAACGCACATTGGTCTGGGTGAATGATCGCTGGCAGCATGGCATAAATGTGCCGTTCTCAAACGAACATTGGTCTGGGTAAATGATAGCTGGCAGCATGGCATAAATGTGTCCTTCTCAAACGCACATTGGTCTGGATAAATGATAGCTGGCAGCATGGCATAAATGTGTCCTTCTCAAACGCACATTGGTCTAGGTAAATGATAGCTGGTAGCATGCCATAAATGCGTCCTTCTCAAACGCACATTGGTCTGGGTGAATGATCGCTGGCAGCATAGCATAAATGTGCCGTTCTCAAATGCACATTGGTCTGGGTAAATGATAGCTGGCAGCATGGCATAAATATGTCCTTCACAAACGCACATTGGTCTGGGTAAATGATAGCTGGCAGCATGGCATAAATGTGTCCTTCACACACACACATTGGTCTGGGTAAATGATAGCTGGCAGCATGGCATAAATGTGTCCTTCACAAACGCACATTGGTCTGGGTAAATGATAGCTGGCAGCATGGCATAAATGTGTCCTTCACAAACGCACATTGGTCTTGGTGAATGATAGCTGGCAGCATGGCATAAATGTGTCCTTCACAAACACACATTGGTCTGGGTAAATGATTGCTGGTAGCATGCCATGAATGTGTCCTTCTCAAACGCACATCGGTCTGGGTAAATGATAGCTGGCAGCATGGCATAAATGTGTCCTTCTCAAACGCACATTGGTCTGGGTAAATGATAGCTGGCAGCATGGCATAAATGTGTCCTTCTCAAACGCACATTGGTTCAGGTAAATTATAGCTGGCAGCATGGCATAAATGTGTACTTCACAAACGCACATTGATCTGGGTAAATGATAGCTGGCAGCATGGCATAAATGTGTCCTTCTCAAACGCACCTTGGTCTGGGTGAATGATCGCTGGCAGCATGGCATAAATGTGCCGTTCTCAAACGCACATTGGTCTGGGTAAATGATAGATTTAAGCATGGCATAAATGTATCCTTCACAAACGCATATTGGTCCAGGTAAATAATATCTGGCAGCATGGCATAAATGTGTCCTTGTCAAACGCACATTGGTCTGGGTAAATGATAGCTGGTAGCATGCCATAAATGTGTCCTTCTCAAACGCACATCGGTCTGGGTAAATGATAGCTGGCAGCATGGCATAAATGTGTCCTTCTCAAACGCACATTGGTCTGGGTAAATGATAGCTGGCAGCATGGCATAAATGTGTCCTTCTCAAACGCACATTGGTCTGGGTAAATGATAGCTGGCAGCATGGCCTAAATGTGTCTTTCACAAACGCACATTTGTCTGGGTAAATGATAGCTGGCAGCATGGCATAAATGTGTCTTTCACAAACGCACATTGGTCTGGGTAAATGATAACTGGCAGCATGGCATTCACGTGTCCTTCTCAAACGCACATTGGTCATGGTAAATGATAGCTGGCAGCATGGCATAAATGTGTACTTCACAAACGCGCATTGGTCTGGGTAAATGATAGCTGGTAGCATGACATAAATGTGTCCTTCTCAAACGCACATTGGTCTAGGTAAATGATAGCTGCCAGCATGGCATAAATGTGTCCTTCTCAAACGCACATTGGTCTGGGTGAATGATTGCTGGTAGCATGCCTTAAATGCGTCCTTCTCAAACGCACATCGGTCTGGGTAAATGATAGCTGGCAGCATGGCATAAATGTGTCCTTCTCAAATGCACATTGGTTCAGGTAAATTATAGCTGGCAGCATGGCATAAATGTGTACTTCACAAACGCACATTGCTCTGGGTAAATGATAGCTGGCAGCATGGCATATATGTGTCCTTCACAAACACACATTGGTCTGGGTAAATTATAGCTGGCAGCATGGCATAAATGTGTCCTTCACAAACGCACATTGGTCTGGGTAAATGATAACTGGCAACATGGCATACATGTGTCCTTCGCAAACGCACATTGGTCATGGTAAATGATAGCTGGCAGCATGGCATAAATGTGCACTTCACAAACGCACATTGGTCTGGGTAATTGATAGCTGGCAGCATGCCCTAAATGTGTCCTTTTCAAACGCACATTGGTCTGTGTAAATGATAACTGGCAGCATGGCATACATGTGTCCTTCTGAAACGCACATTGGTCTGGGTAAATGACAGCTGGCAGCATGGCATAAATGTGTCCTCAAACGCACATTGGTCTGGGTAAATGATAGCTGGCAGCATGGCATAAATGTGTCCTTCTCAAACGCATATAGGTTCAGGTAAATTATAACTGGCGGCATGGCATAAATGTGTACTTCACAAACGCACATTGGTCTGGGTAAATGATAGCTGGCAGCATGGCATAAATGTGTCCTTCTCAAACGCACATTGGTCTGGGGGAATGATCGCTGGCAGCATGGAATAAATGTGCCGTTCTCAAACGCACATTGGTCTGGGTAAATGATAGATGGCAGCATGGCATAAATGTATCCTTCACAAACGCATATTGGTCCAGGTAAATGATATCTGGCAGCATGGCATAAATGTGTCCTTCTCAAACGCACATTGGTCTGGGTAAATGATAGCTGGTAGCATGCCATACATGTGTCCTTCTCAAACGCACATTGGTCAGGGTAAATGATAGCTGGCAGCATGACATAAATGTGTCCTTCTCAAACGCACATTGGTCTAGGTAAATGATAGCTGGTAGCATGCCATAAATGTGTTCTTCATAAACGCACATTGGTCTTGGTAAATGATAGCTGGCAGCATGGCATAAATGTGTCCTTGTCAAACGCACATTGGTCTGGGTGAATGATAGCTGGTAGCATGGCATAAATGTGTCCTTCACAAACGCACATCGGTCTGGGTAAATGATCGCTGGCAGCATGGCATAAATGTGTCCTTCTCAAATGCACATTGGTCTGGGTGAATGATAGCTGGTAGCATGCCATAAATGTGTCCTTCTCAAACGCACATCGGTCTGGGTAAATGATAGCTGGCAGCATGGCATAAATGTGTCCTTCTCAAACGCACATTGGTCTGGGTAAATGATTGCTGGCAGCATGGCATAAATGTGTCCTTCTCAAACGCACATTGGTTCAGGTAAATTATAGCTGGCCGCATGGCATAAATGTGTACTTCACAAACGCACATTGGTCTGGGTGAATGATAGCTTGCAGCATGGCATAAATGCGTCCTTCTCAACCGCACATTGGTCTGGGTGAATGATCGCTGGCAGCATGGCATAAATGTGCCGTTCTCAAACGCACATTGGTCTGGGTAAATGATAGCTGGCAGCATGGCATAAATGTGTCCTTCTCAAACGCACATTGGTCTGGATAAATGATAGCTGGCAGCATGACATAAATGTGTCCTTCTCAAACGCACATTGGTCTAGGTAAATGATAGCTGGTAGCATGCCATAAATGTGTCCTTCACAAACGCACATTGGTCTTGGTAAATGATAGCTGGCAGCATGGCATAAATGTGTCCTTCTCAAACGCACATTGGTCTGGGTAAATGATAGCTGGTAGCATGCCATGAATGTGTCCTTCTCAAACGCACATAGGTTCAGTAAATTATAGCTGGCAGCATGGCATAAATGTGTACTTCACAAACGCACATTGGTCTGGGTAAATGATAGCTGACAGCATGGCATAAATGTGCCGTTCTCAAATGCACATTGGTCTGGGTAAATGATAGCTGGCAGCATGGCATAAATGTGTCCTTCACACACACATTGGTCTGGGTAAATGATAGCTGGCAGCATGGCATAAATGTGTCCTTCACAAACGCACATTGGTCTGGGTAAATGATAGCTGGCAGCATGGCATAAATGTGTCCTTCACAAACGCACATTGGTCTTGGTGAATGATAGCTGGCAGCATGGCATAAATGTGTCCTTCACAAACACACATTGGTCTGGGTAAATGATTGCTGGTAGCATACCATAAATGTGTCCTTCTCAAACGCACATCGGTCTGGGTAAATGATAGCTGGCAGCATGGCATAAATGTGTCCTTCTCAAACGCACATTGGTCTGGGGGAATGATCGCTGGCAGCATGGCATAAATGTGCCGTTCTCAAACGCACATTGGTCTGGGTAAATGATAGATGGCAGCATGGCATAAATGTATCCTTCACAAACGCATATTGGTCCAGGTAAATGATATCTGGCAGCATGGCATAAATGTGTCCTTCTCAAACGCACATCGGTCTGGGTAAATGATAGCTGGCAGCATGGCATAAATGTGTCCTTCTCAAACTCACATTGGTCTGGGTGAATGATAGCTGGTAGCATGCCATAAATGTGTCCTTCACAAACGCACACTGGTCTTGGTGAATGATAGCTGGCAGCATGGCATAAATGTGTCCTTCACAAACACACATTGGTCTGGGTAAATGATAGCTGGCAGCATGGCATAAATGTGTCCTTCACAAACGCATATTGGTCTGGGTAAATGATAGCTGGCAGCATGGCATAAATGTGTCCTTCACAAAAACACATTGGTCTGGGTAAATGATAACTGGCAGCATGGCATACATGTGTCCTTCTCAAACACACATTGGTCAAGGTAAATGATAGCTGGCAGCATGGCATAAATGTGTACTTCACAAACGCACATTGGTCTTGGTAAATGATAGCTGGCAGCATGGCATAAATGTGTCCTTCTCAAACGCACATTGGTCTGGGTGAATGATAGCTGGTAGCATGCCATAAATGTGTCCTTCTCAAACGCACATTGGTCTGGGTGTATGATTGCTGGTAGCATGCCATAAATGTGTCCTTCTCAAACGCACATCGGTCTGGGTAAATGATAGATGGCAGCATGGCATAAATGTATCCTTCACAAACGCATATTGGTCCAGGTAAATGATAGCTGGCAGCATGACATAAATGTGTCCTTCTCAAACGCACATTGGTCTAGGTAAATGATAGCTGGTAGCATGGCAGAAATGTGTCCTTGTCAAATGCACATTGGTCTGGGTGAATGATAGCTGGTAGCATGGCATAAATGTGTCCTTCACGAACGCACATCGGTCTGGGTAAATGATAGCTGGCAGCATGGCATAAATGTGTCCCTCTCAAACGCACATTGGTCTGGGTGAATGATAGCTGGTAGCATGCCATAAATGTGTCCTTCTCAAACGCACATCGATCTGGGTAAATGATAGCTGGCAGCATGGCATAAATGTGTCCTTCTCAAACGCACATTGGTCTGGGTAAATGATAGCTGGCAGCATGGCATAAATGTGTCCTTCTCAAACGCACATTGGTTCAGGTAAATTATAGCTGGCAGCATGGCATAAATGTGTACTTCACAAACGCACATTGGTCTGGGTAAATGATAGCTTGCAGCATGGCATAAATGCGTCCTTCTCAAACGCACATTGGTCTGGGTAAATGATCGCTGGCAGCATGGCATAAATGTGCCGTTCTCAAACGCACATTGGTCTGGGTAAATGATAGCTGGCAGCATGGCATAAATGTGTCCTTCTCAAACGCACATTGGTCTGGATAAATGATAGCTGGCAGCATGACATAAATGTGTCCTTCACAAACGCACATTGGTCTGGGTAAATGATAGCTGGCAGCATGGCATAAATGTGTCCTTCATAAACGCACATTGGTCTTGGTAAATGATAACTGGCAGCATGGCATAAATGTGTCCTTGTCAAATGCACATTGGTCTGGGTGAATGATAGCTGGTAGCATGGCATAAATGTGTCCTTCACAAACGCACATCGGTCTGGGTAAATGATAGCTGGCAGTATGGCATAAATGTGTCCTTCTCAAACGCACATTGGTCTGGGTGAATGATAGCTGGTAGCATGCCATAAATGTGTCCTTCTCAAACGCACATCGGTCTGGGTAAATGATAGCTGGCAGCATGGCATAAATGTGTCCTTCTCAAACGCACATTGGTCTGGGTAAATGATAGCTGGCAGCATGGCATAAATGTGTCCTTCTCAAACGCACATTGGTTCAGGTAAATTATAGCTGGCAGCATGGCATAAATGTGTACTTCACAAACGCACATTGGTCTGGGTAAATGATAGCTTGCAGCATGGCATAAATGCGTCTTTCTCAAACGCACATTGGTCTGGGTGAATGATCGCTGGCAGCATGGCATAAATGTGCCGTTCTCAAACGCACATTGGTTCAGGTAAATTATAGCTGGCAGCATGGCATAAATGTGTACTTCACAAACGCACATTGGTCTGGGTAAATGATAGCTTGCAGCATGGCATAAATGCGTCCTTCTCAAACGCACATTGGTCTGGGTAAATGATAGCTGGCAGCATGGCATAAATGTGTCCTTCTCAAACGCACATTGGTCTGGATAAATGATAGCTGGCAGCATGACATAAATGTGTCCTTCACAAACGCACATTGGTCTGGGTAAATGATAGCTGGCAGCATGGCATAAATGTGTCCTTCATAAACGCACATTGGTCTTGGTAAACGATAACTGGCAGCATGGCATAAATGTGTCCTTGTCAAATGCACATTGGTCTGGGTGAATGATAGCTGGTAGCATGGCATAAATGTGTCCTTCACAAACGCACATCGGTCTGGGTAAATGATAGCTGGCAGCATGGCATAAATGTGTCCTTCTCAAACGCACATTGGTCTGGGTGAATGATAGCTGGTAGCATGCCATAAATGTGTCCTTCTCAAACGCACATCGGTCTGGGTAAATGATAGCTGGCAGCATGGCATAAATGTGTCCTTCTCAAACGCACATTGGTCTGGGTAAATGATAGCTGGCAGCATGGCATAAATGTGTCCTTCTCAAACGCACATTGGTTCAGGTAAATTATAGCTGGCAGCATGGCATAAATGTGTACTTCACAAACGCACATTGGTCTGGGTAAATGATAGCTTGCAGCATGGCATAAATGCGTCCTTCTCAAACGCACATTGGTCTGGGTGAATGATCGCTGGTAGCATGGCATTAATGTGCCGTTCTCAAACGCACATTGGTCTGGGTGAATGATCGCTGGCAGTATGGCATAATTGTGCCGTTCTCAAACGCACATTGGTCTGGGTAAATGATAGCTGGCAGCATGGCATAAATGTGTCCTTCTCAAACGCACATTGGTCTGGATAAATGATAGCTGGCAGCATGACATAAATGTGTCCTTCACAAACGCACATTGGTCTGGGTAAATGATAGCTGGCAGCATGGCATAAATGTGTCCTTCACACACACACATTGGTCTGGGTAAATGATAGCTGGCAGCATGGCATAAATGTGTCCTTCACAAACGCACATTGGTCTGGGTAAATGATAGCTGGCAGCATGGCATAAATGTGTACTTCACAAACGCACACTGGTCTTGGTGAATGATAGCTGGCAGCATGGCATAAATGTGTCCTTCACAAACGCACATTGGTCTTGGTAAATGATAGCTGGCAGCATGGCATAAATGTGTCCTTCTCAAACGCACATTGGTTCAGGTAAATTATAGCTGGCAGCATGGCATAAATGTGTACTTCACAAACGCACATTGCTCTGGGTAAATGATTGCTGGCAGCATGGCATAAATGTGTCCTTCTCAAACGCACATTGGTCTGGGTGAATGATCGCTGGCAGCATGGCATAAATGTGCCGTTCTCAAACGCACATTGGTCTGGGTAAATGATGGATGGCAGCATGGCATAAATGTATCCTTCACAAACGCATATTGGTCCAGGTAAATGATATCTGGCAGCATGGCATAAATGTATCCTTCTCAAACGCACATTGGTCTGGGTAAATGATAGCTGGTAGCATGCCATACATGTGTCCTTCTCAAACGCACATTGGTCTGGGTAAATGATAGCTGGTAGCATGCCATACATGTGTCCTTCTCAAACGCACATTGGTCTTGGTAAATGATAGCTGGTATCATGCCATAAATGTGTCCTTCATAAACGCACATTGGTCTTGGTAAATGATAACTGGCAGCATGGCATAAATGTGTCCTTGTCAAATGCACATTGGTCTGGGTGAATGATAGCTGGTAGCATGGCATAAATGTGTCCTTCACAAACGCACATCGGTCTGGGTAAATGATAGCTGGCAGCATGGCATAAATGTGTCCTTCACACACACACATTGGTCTGGGTAAATGATAGCTGGCAGCATGGCATAAATGTGTACTACACAAACGCTCATTGGTCTGGGTAAATGATAGCTGGCAGCATGGCATAAATGTGTCCTTCACAAACGCACATTGGTCTTGGTGAATGATAGCTGGCAGCATGGCATAAATGTGTCCTTCTCAAACACACATTGGTCTGGGTAAATGATTGCTGGTAGCATGCCATAAATGTGTCCTTCTCAAACGCACATCGGTCTGGGTAAATGATAGCTGGCAGCATGGCATAAATGTGTCCTTCTCAAACGCACATTGGTCTGGGTAAATGATAGCTGGCAGCATGGCATAAATGTGTCTTTCTCAAACGCACATTGGTCTGGGTAAATGACAGCTGGCAGCATGGCATAAATGTGTCCTTCTCAAACGCACATTGGTTCAGGTAAATTATAGCTGGCAGCATGGCATAAATGTGTACTTCACAAACGCACATTGCTCTGGGTAAATGATAGCTGGCAGCATGGCATAAATGTGTCCTTCACAAAGACACATTGGTCTGGGTAAATGATAACTGGCAGCATGGCATACATGTGTCCTTCTCAAACGCACATTGGTCAAGGTAAATGATAGCTGGCAGCATGGCATAAATGTGTACTTCACAAATGCACATTGGTCTGGGTAAATGATAGCAGGCAGCATGGCATAAATGTGTCCTTCTCAAACGCACATTGGTCTGGGTGAATGATTGCTGGTAACATGCCTTAAATGTGTCCTTCTCAAACGCACATCGGTCTAGGTAAATGATAGCTGGCAGCATGGCATAAATGTGTCCTTCTCAAACGCACATTGGTCTGGGTAAATGATAGCTGGCAGCATGGCATAAATGTGTCTTTCTCAAACGCACATTGGTCTGGGTAAATGACAGCTGGCAGCATGGCATAAATGTGTCCTTCTCAAACGCACATTGGTTCAGGTAAATTATAGCTGGCAGCATGGCATAAATGTGTACTTCACAAACGCACATTGCTCTGGGTAAATGATAGCTGGCAGCATGGCATAAATGTGTCCTTCACAAAGACACATTGGTCTGGGTAAATGATAACTGGCAGCATGGCATACATGTGTCCTTCTCAAACGCACATTGGTCAAGGTAAATGATAGCTGGCAGCATGGCATAAATGTGTACTTCACAAATGCACATTGGTCTGGGTAAATGATAGCAGGCAGCATGGCATAAATGTGTCCTTCTCAAACGCACATTGGTCTGGGTGAATGATTGCTGGTAGCATGCCTTAAATGTGTCCTTCTCAAACGCACATCGGTCTAGGTAAATGATAGCTGGCAGCATGGCATAAATGTGTCCTTCTCAAACGCACATTGGTCTGGGTAAATGATAGCTGGCAGCATGGCATAAATGTGTCCTTCTCAAACGCACATTGGTCTGGGTAAATGATAGCAGGCAGCATGGCATAAATGTGTCCTTCTCAAACGCACATTGGTCTGGGTGAATGATTGCTGGTAACATGCCTTAAATGTGTCCTTCTCAAACGCACATCGGTCTAGGTAAATGATAGCTGGCAGCATGGCATAAATGTGTCCTTCTCAAACGCACATTGGTCTGGGTAAATGATAGCTGGCAGCATGGCATAAATGTGTCTTTCTCAAACGCACATTGGTCTGGGTAAATGACAGCTGGCAGCATGGCATAAATGTGTCCTTCTCAAACGCACATTGGTTCAGGTAAATTATAGCTGGCAGCATGGCATAAATGTGTACTTCACAAACGCACATTGCTCTGGGTAAATGATAGCTGGCAGCATGGCATAAATGAGTCCTTCACAAAGACACATTGGTCTGGGTAAATGATAACTGGCAGCATGGCATACATGTGTCCTTCTCAAACGCACATTGGTCAAGGTAAATGATAGCTGGCAGCATGGCATAAATGTGTACTTCACAAATGCACATTGGTCTGGGTAAATGATAGCAGGCAGCATGGCATAAATGTGTCCTTCTCAAACGCACATTGGTCTGGGTGAATGATTGCTGGTAGCATGCCTTAAATGTGTCCTTCTCAAACGCACATCGGTCTAGGTAAATGATAGCTGGCAGCATGGCATAAATGTGTCCTTCTCAAACGCACATTGGTCTGGGTAAATGATAGCTGGCAGCATGGCATAAATGTGTCCTTCTCAAACGCACATTGGTTCAGGTAAATTATAGCTGGCAGCATGGCATAAATGTGTACTTCACAAACGCACATTGCTCTGGGTAAATGATAGCTGGCAGCATGGCATGAATGTGTCCTTCTCAAACGCACATTGGTCTGGGTGAATGATCGCTGGCAGCATGGCATAAATGTGCCGTTCTCTAACGCACATTGGTCTGGGTAAATGATAGATGGCAGCATGGCTCAAATGTATCCTTCACAAACGCATATTGGTCCAGGTAAATGATATCTGGCAGCATGGCATAAATGTATTCTTCTCAAACGCACATTGGTCTGGGTAAATGATAGCTGGTAGCATGCCATAAATGTGTCCTACTCAAACGCACATCGGTCTGGGTAAATGATAGCTGGCAGCATGGCATAAATGTGTCCTTCTCAAACGCACATTGGTCTGGGTAAATGATAGCTGGCAGCATGGCATAAATGTGTCCTTCTCAAACGCACATTGGTTCAGGTAAATTATAGCTGGCAGCATGGCATAAATGTGTACTTCACAAACGCACATTGGTCTGGGTAAATGATAGCTGGCAGTATGGCATAAATGTGTCCTTCTCAAACGCACATTGGTCTGGGTAAATGATAGCTGGCAGCATGGCATAAATGTGTCCTTCTCAAACGCACATTGGTTCAGGTAAATTATAGCTGGCAGTATGGCATAAATGTGTACTTCAGAAACGCACATTGGTCTGGGTAAATGATAGCTGGCAGCATGGCATAAATGCGTCCTTCTCAAACGCACATTGGTCTGGGTAAATGATAGCTGGCAGCATGGCATAAATGTGTCCTTCACAAACGCACATTGGTCTGGGTAAATGATTTCTGGCAGCATGGCATAAATGTGTCCTTCTCAAACGCACATTGGTCTGGGTAAATGATTGGTGGCAGCATGGAATAAATGTGTCCTTCTCAAACGCACATTGGTCTGGGTAAATTATAGCTGGCAGTATGGCATAAATGTGTACTTCACAAACGCACATTGGCGTCGGTAAATGATAGCGGGCAGCATGGCATAAATGCGTCCTTCTCAAACGCACATTGGTCTGGGTGAATGATCGCTGGCAGCATGGCATAAATGTGTACTACACAAACGCACATTGGTCTGGGTAAATGATAGCTGGCAGCATGGCATAAATGTGTCCTTCACAAACGCACATTGGCCTTGGTGAATGATAGCTGGCAGCATGGCATAAATGTGTCCTTCTCAAACACACATTGGTCTGGGTAAATGATTGCTGGTAGCATGCCATAAATGTGTCCTTCTCAAACGCACATCGGTCTGGGTAAATGATAGCTGGCAGCATGGCATAAATGTGTCCTTCTCAAACGCACATTGGTCTGGGTAAATGATAGTTGGCAGCATGGCATAAATGTGTCTTTCTCAAACGCACATTGGTCTGGGTAAATGATAGCTGGCAGCATGGCATAAATGTGTCCTTCTCAAACGCACATTGGTTCAGGTAATTTATAGCTGGCAGCATGGCATAAATGTGTACTTCACAAACGCACATTGCTCTGGGTAAATGATAGCTGGCAGCATGGCATAAATGTGTCCTTCACAAAGACACATTGGTCTGGGTAAATGATAACTGGCAGCATGGCATACATGTGTCCTTCTCAAACGCACATTGGTCAAGGTAAATGATAGCTGGCAGCATGGCATAAATGTGTACTTCACAAATGCACATTGGTCTGGGTAAATGATAGCAGGCAGCATGGCATAAATGTGTCCTTCTCAAACGCACATTGGTCTGGGTGAATGATTGCTGGTAGCATGCCTTAAATGTGTCCTTCTCAAACGCACATCGGTCTAGGTAAATGATAGCTGGCAGCATGACATAAATGTGTCCTTCTCAAACGCACATTGGTCTGGGTAAATGATAGCTGGCAGCATGGCATAAATGTGTCCTTCTCAAACGCACATTGGTTCAGGTAAATTATAGCTGGCAGCATGGCATAAATGTGTACTTCACAAACGCACATTGCTCTGGGTAAATGATAGCTGGCAGCATGGCATGAATGTGTCCTTCTCAAACGCACATTGGTCTGGGTGAATGATCGCTGGCAGCATGGCATAAATGTGCCGTTCTCAAACGCACATTGGTCTGGGTAAATGATAGATGGCAGCATGGCTTAAATGTATCCTTCACAAACGCATATTGGTCCAGGTAAATGATATCTGGCAGCATGGCATAAATGTATTCTTCTCAAACGCACATTGGTCTGGGTAAATGATAGCTGGTAGCATGCCATAAATGTGTCCTTCTCAAACGCACATCGGTCTGGGTAAATGATAGCTGGCAGCATGGCATAAATGTGTCCTTCTCAAACGCACATTGGTCTGGGTAAATGATAGCTGGCAGCATGGCATAAATGTGTCCTTCTCAAACGCACATTGGTTCAGGTAAATTATAGCTGGCAGCATGGCATAAATGTGTACTTCACAAACGCACATTGGTCTGGGTAAATGATAGCTGGCAGTATGGCATAAATGTGTCCTTCTCAAACGCACATTGGTCTGGGTAAATGATAGCTGGCAGCATGGCATAAATGTGTCCTTCTCAAACGCACATTGGTTCAGGTAAATTATAGCTGGCAGTATGGCATAAATGAGTACTTCAGAAACGCACATTGGTCTGGGTAAATGATAGCTGGCAGCATGGCATAAATGCGTCCTTCTCAAACGCACATTGGTCTGGGTAAATGATAGCTGGCAGCATGGCATAAATGTGTCCTTCACAAACGCACATTGGTCTGGGTAAATGATTTCTGGCAGCATGGCATAAATGTGTCCTTCTCAAACGCACATTGGTCTGGGTAAATGATAGGTGGCAGCATGGAATAAATGTGTCCTTCTCAAACGCACATTGGTCTGGGTAAATTATAGCTGGCAGTATGGCATAAATGTGTACTTCACAAACGCACATTGGTCTCGGTAAATGATAGCTGGCAGCATGGCATAAATGCGTACTTCTCAAACGCACATTGGTCTGGGTGAATGATCGCTGGCAGCATGGCATAAATGTGCCGTTCTCAAACGCACATTGGTCTGGGTAAATGATAGCTGGCAGCATGGCATAAATGTGTCCTTCACAAACGCACATTGGTCTGGGTAAATGATAGCTGGCAGCATGGCATAAATGTGTCCTTCACAAACGCACATTGGTCTGGGTAATTGATAGCTGGCAGCATGGCATAAATGTGTCCTTCTCAAACGCACATTGGTTCAGGTAAATTATAGCTGGCAGCATGGCATAAATGTGTACTTCACAAACGCACATTGCTCTGGGTAAATGATAGCTGGCAGCATGGCATAAATGTGTCCTTCTCAAACGCACATTGGTCTGGGTGAATGATCGCTGGCAGCATGGCATAAATGTGCCGTTCTCAAACGCACATTGGTCTGGGTAAATGATAGCTGGCAGCATGGCATAAATGTATCCTTCTCAAACGCACATTGGTCTGGGTGAATGATCGCTGGCAGCATGGCATAAATGTGCCGTTCTCAAACGCACATTGGTCTGGGTAAATGATATCTGGCAGCATGGCATAAATGTATCCTTCTCAAACGCACATTGGTCTAGGTAAATGATAGCTGGTAGCATGCCATAAATGTGTCCTTCTCAAGCGCACATCGGTCTGGGTAAATGATAGCTGGCAGCATGGCATATATGTGTCCTTCTCAAACGCACATTGGTCTGGGTAAATGATAGCTGACAGCATGGCATAAATGTGTCCTTCTCAAACGCACATTGGTTCAGGTAAATTATAGCTGGCAGTATGGCATAAATGTGTACTTCAGAAACGCACATTGGTCTGGTGTAAATGATAGCTGGCAGCATGGCATAAATGCGTCCTTCTCAAACGCACATTGGTCTGGGTAAATGATAGCTGGCAGCATGGCATAAATGTGTACTTCACAAATGCACATTGGTCTGGGTAAATGATAGCAGGCAGCATGGCATAAATGTGTCCTTCTCAAACGCACATTGGTCTGGGTGAATGATTGCTGGTAGCATGCCTTAAATGTGTCCTTCTCAAACGCACATCGGTCTAGGTAAATGATAGCTGGCAGCATGGCATAAATGTGTCCTTCTCAAACGCACATTGGTCTGGGTAAATGATAGCTGGCAGCATGGCATAAATGTGTCCTTCTCAAACGCACATTGGTTCAGGTAAATTATAGCTGGCAGCATGGCATAAATGTGTACTTCACAAACGCACATTGCTCTGGGTAAATGATAGCTGGCAGCATGGCATGAATGTGTCCTTCTCAAACGCACATTGGTCTGGGTGAATGATCGCTGGCAGCATGGCATAAATGTGCCGTTCTCAAACGCACCTTGGTCTGGGTAAATGATAGATGGCAGCATGGCTCAAATGTATCCTTCACAAACGCATATTGGTCCAGGTAAATGATATCTGGCAGCATGGCATAAATGTATTCTTCTCAAACGCACATTGGTCTGGGTAAATGATAGCTGGTAGCATGCCATAAATGTGTCCTACTCAAACGCACATCGGTCTGGGTAAATGATAGCTGGCAGCATGGCATAAATGTGTCCTTCTCAAACGCACATTGGTCTGGGTAAATGATAGCTGGCAGCATGGCATAAATGTGTCCTTCTCAAACGCACATTGGTTCAGGTAAATTATAGCTGGCAGCATGGCATAAATGTGTACTTCACAAACGCACATTGGTCTGGGTAAATGATAGCTGGCAGTATGGCATAAATGTGTCCTTCTCAAACGCACATTGGTCTGGGTAAATGATAGCTGGCAGCATGGCATAAATGTGTCCTTCTCAAACGCACATTGGTTCAGGTAAATTATAGCTGGCAGTATGGCATAAATGTGTACTTCAGAAACGCACATTGGTCTGGGTAAATGATAGCTGGCAGCATGGCATAAATGCGTCCTTCTCAAACGCACATTGGTCTGGGTAAATGATAGCTGGCAGCATGGCATAAATGTGTCCTTCACAAACGCACATTGGTCTGGGTAAATGATTTCTGGCAGCATGGCATAAATGTGTCCTTCTCAAACGCACATTGGTCTGGGTAAATGATTGGTGGCAGCATGGAATAAATGTGTCCTTCTCAAACGCACATTGGTCTGGGTAAATTATAGCTGGCAGTATGGCATAAATGTGTACTTCACAAACGCACATTGGTCTCGGTAAATGATAGCGGGCAGCATGGCATAAATGCGTCCTTCTCAAACGCACATTGGTCTGGGTGAATGATCGCTGGCAGCATGGCATAAATGTGTACTACACAAACGCACATTGGTCTGGGTAAATGATAGCTGGCAGCATGGCATAAATGTGTCCTTCACAAACGCACATTGGCCTTGGTGAATGATAGCTGGCAGCATGGCATAAATGTGTCCTTCTCAAACACACATTGGTCTGGGTAAATGATTGCTGGTAGCATGCCATAAATGTGTCCATCTCAAACGCACATCGGTCTGGGTAAATGATAGCTGGCAGCATGGCATAAATGTGTCCTTCTCAAACGCACATCGGTCTGGGTAAATGATAGTTGGCAGCATGGCATAAATGTGTCTTTCTCAAACGCACATTGGTCTGGGTAAATGATAGCTGGCAGCATGGCATAAATGTGTCCTTCTCAAACGCACATTGGTTCAGGTAAATTATAGCTGGCAGCATGGCATAAATGTGTACTTCACAAACGCACATTGCTCTGGGTAAATGATAGCTGGCAGCATGGCATAAATGTGTCCTTCACAAAGACACATTGGTCTGGGTAAATGATAACTGGCAGCATGGCATACATGTGTCCTTCTCAAACGCACATTGGTCAAGGTAAATGATAGCTGGCAGCATGGCATAAATGTGTACTTCACAAATGCACATTGGTCTGGGTAAATGATAGCAGGCAGCATGGCATAAATGTGTCCTTCTCAAACGCACATTGGTCTGGGTGAATGATTGCTGGTAGCATGCCTTAAATGTGTCCTTCTCAAACGCACATCGGTCTAGGTAAATGATAGCTGGCAGCATGACATAAATGTGTCCTTCTCAAACGCACATTGGTCTGGGTAAATGATAGCTGGCAGCATGGCATAAATGTGTCCTTCTCAAACGCACATTGGTTCAGGTAAATTATAGCTGGCAGCATGGCATAAATGTGTACTTCACAAACGCACATTGCTCTGGGTAAATGATAGCTGGCAGCATGGCATGAATGTGTCCTTCTCAAACGCACATTGGTCTGGGTGAATGATCGCTGGCAGCATGGCATAAATGTGCCGTTCTCAAACGCACATTGGTCTGGGTAAATGATAGATGGCAGCATGGCTTAAATGTATCCTTCACAAACGCATATTGGTCCAGGTAAATGATATCTGGCAGCATGGCATAAATGTATTCTTCTCAAACGCACATTGGTCTGGGTAAATGATAGCTGGTAGCATGCCATAAATGTGTCCTTCTCAAACGCACATCGGTCTGGGTAAATGATAGCTGGCAGCATGGCATAAATGTGTCCTTCTCAAACGCACATTGGTCTGGGTAAATGATAGCTGGCAGCATGGCATAAATGTGTCCTTCTCAAACGCACATTGGTTCAGGTAAATTATAGCTGGCAGCATGGCATAAATGTGTACTTCACAAACGCACATTGGTCTGGGTAAATGATAGCTGGCAGTATGGCATAAATGTGTCCTTCTCAAACGCACATTGGTCTGGGTAAATGATAGCTGGCAGCATGGCATAAATGTGTCCTTCTCAAACGCACATTGGTTCAGGTAAATTATAGCTGGCAGTATGGCATAAATGAGTACTTCAGAAACGCACATTGGTCTGGGTAAATGATAGCTGGCAGCATGGCATAAATGCGTCCTTCTCAAACGCACATTGGTCTGGGTAAATGATAGCTGGCAGCATGGCATAAATGTGTCCTTCACAAACGCACATTGGTCTGGGTAAATGATTTCTGGCAGCATGGCATAAATGTGTCCTTCTCAAACGCACATTGGTCTGGGTAAATGATAGGTGGCAGCATGGAATAAATGTGTCCTTCTCAAACGCACATTGGTCTGGGTAAATTATAGCTGGCAGTGTGGCATAAATGTGTACTTCACAAACGCACATTGGTCTCGGTAAATGATAGCTGGCAGCATGGCATAAATGCGTACTTCTCAAACGCACATTGGTCTGGGTGAATGATCGCTGGCAGCATGGCATAAATGTGCCGTTCTCAAACGCACATTGGTCTGGGTAAATGATAGCTGGCAGCATGGCATAAATGTGTCCTTCACAAACGCACATTGGTCTGGGTAAATGATAGCTGGCAGCATGGCATAAATGTGTCCTTCACAAACGCACATTGGTCTGGGTAATTGATAGCTGGCAGCATGGCATAAATGTGTCCTTCTCAAACGCACATTGGTTCAGGTAAATTATAGCTGGCAGCATGGCATAAATGTGTACTTCACAAACGCACATTGCTCTGGGTAAATGATAGCTGGCAGCATGGCATAAATGTGTCCTTCTCAAACGCACATTGGTCTGGGTGAATGATCGCTGGCAGCATGGCATAAATGTGCCGTTCTCAAACGCACATTGGTCTGGGTAAATGATAGCTGGCAGCATGGCATAAATGTATCCTTCTCAAACGCACATTGGTCTGGGTGAATGATCGCTGGCAGCATGGCATAAATGTGCCGTTCTCAAACGCACATTGGTCTGGGTAAATGATATCTGGCAGCATGGCATAAATGTATTCTTCTCAAACGCACATTGGTCTAGGTAAATGATAGCTGGTAGCATGCCATAAATGTGTCCTTCTCAAGCGCACATCGGTCTGGGTAAATGATAGCTGGCAGCATGGCATATATGTGTCCTTCTCAAACGCACATTGGTCTGGGTAAATGATAGCTGGCAGCATGGCATAAATGTGTCCTTCTCAAACGCACATTGGTTCAGGTAAATTATAGCTGGCAGTATGGCATAAATGTGTACTTCAGAAACGCACATTGGTCTGGTGTAAATGATAGCTGGCAGCATGGCATAAATGCGTCCTTCTCAAACGCACATTGGTCTGGGTAAATGATAGCTGGCAGCATGGCATAAATGTGTCCTTCACAAACGCACATTGGTCTGGGTAAATGATTTCTGGCAGCATGGCATAAATGTGTCCTTCTCAAACGCACATTGGTCTGGGTAAATGATAGGTGGCAGCATGGAATAAATGTGTCCTTCTCAAACGCACATTGGTCTGGGTAAATTATAGCTGGCAGTATGGCATAAATGTGTACTTCACAAACGCACATTGGTCTCGGTAAATGATAGCTGGCAGCATGGCATAAATGCGTCCTTCTCAAACGCACATTGGTCTGGGTGAATGATCGCTGGCAGCATGGCATAAATGTGCCGTTCTCAAACGCACATTGGTCTGGGTAAATGATAGCTGGCAGCATGGCATAAATGTGTCCTTCACAAACGCACATTGGTCAGGGTAAATGATAGCTGGCAGCATGGCATAAATGTGTCCTTCACAAACGCACATTGGTCTGGGTAAATGATAGCTGGCAGCATGGCGTAAATGTGTCCTTCTCAAACGCACATTGGTTCAGGTAAATTATAGGTGGCAGCATGGCATAAATGTGTACTTCACAAACGCACATTGCTCTGGGTAAATGATAGCTGGCAGCATGGCATAAATGTGTCCTTCTCAAACGCACATTGGTCTGGGTGAATGATCGCTGGCAGCATGGCATAAATGTGCCGTTCTCAAACGCACATTGGTCTGGGTAAATGATAGATGGCAGCATGGCATAAATGTATCCTTCACATACGCATATTGGTCCAGGTAAATGATATCTGGCAGCATGGCATAAATGTATCCTTCTCAAACGCACATTGGTCTAGGTAAATGATAGCTGGTAGCATGCCATAAATGTGTCCTTCTCAAACGCACATCGGTCTGGGTAAATGATAGCTGGCAGCATGGCATAAATGTGTCCTTCTCAAACGCACATTGGTCTGGGTAAATGATAGCTTGCAGCATGGCATAAATGTGTCCTTCTCAAACGCACATTGGTCTGGGTAAATGATAGGTGGCAGCATGGAATAAATGTGTCCTTCTCAAACGCACATTGGTCTGGGTAAATTATAGCTGGCAGTATGGCATAAATGTGTACTTCACAAACGCACATTGGTCTCGATAAATGATAGCTGGCAGCATGGCATAAATGCGTCCTTCTCAAACGCACATTGGTCTGGGTGAATGATCGCTGGCAGCATGGCATAAATGTGCCGTTCTCAAACGCACATTGGTCTGGGTAAATGATAGATGGCAGCATGGCATAAATGTATCCTTCACAAACGCATATTGGTCCAGGTAAATGATATCTGGCAGCATGGCATAAATGTATCCTTCTCAAACGCACATTGGTCTAGGTAAATGATAGCTGGTAGCATGCCATAAATGTGTCCTTCTCAAACGCACATCGGTCTGGGTAAATGATAGCTGGCAGCATGGCATAAATGTGTCCTTCTCAAACGCACATTGGTCTGGGTAAATGATAGCTGGCAGCATGGCATAAATGTGTCCTTCTCAAACGCACATTGGTTCAGGTAAATTATAGCTGGCAGCATGGCATAAATGTGTACTTCACAAACGCACATTGGTCTGGGTAAATGATAGCTGGCAGTGTGGCATAAATGTGTCCTTCTCAAACGCACATTGGTCTGGGTAAATGATAGCTGGCAGCATGGCATAAATGTGTCCTTTACAAACGCACATTGGTCTGGGTGAATGATAGCTGGCAGCATGGCATAAATGTGTACTTCACAAACGCACATTGGTCTGGGTAAATGATAGCTGGTAGCATGCCATAAATGTGTCCTTCTCAAACGCACATTGGTCTGGGTGAATGATAGCTGGTAGCATGCCATAAATGTGTCCTTCTCAAACGCACATCGGTCTGGCTAAATGATAGCTGGCAGCATGGCATAAATGTGTCCTTCTCAAACGCACATTGGTCTGGGTAAATGATAGCTGGCAGCATGGCATAAATGTGTCCTTCTCAAACGCACATTGGTTCAGGTAAATGATAGCTGGCAGCATGGCATAAATGAGTACTTCACAAACGCACATTGGTCTGGGTAAATGATAGCTGGCAGTATGGCATAAATGCGTCCTTCTCAAACGCACATCGGTCTGGGTAAATGATATCTGGCAGCATGGCATAAATGTGTCCTTCTCAAACGCACATTGGTCTGGGTAAATTATAGCTGGCAGTATGGCATAAATGTGTACTTCACAAACGCACATTGGTCTCGGTAAATGATAGCTGGCAGCATGGCATAAATGCGTCCTTCTCAAACGCACATTGGTCTGGGTGAATGATCGCTGGCAGCATGGCATAAATGTGCCGTTCTCAAACGCACATTGGTCTGGGTAAATGATAGCTGGCAGCATGGCATAAATGTGTCCTTCACAAACGCACATTGGTCTGGGTAAATGATAGCTGGCAGCATGGCATAAATGTGTCCTTCACAAACGCACATTGGTCTGGGTAAATGATAGCTGGCAGCATGGCGTAAATGTGTCCTTCTCAAACGCACATTGGTTCAGGTAAATTATAGGTGGCAGCATGGCATAAATGTGTACTTCACAAACGCACATTGCTCTGGGTAAATGATAGCTGGCAGCATGGCATAAATGTGTCCTTCTCAAACGCACATTGGTCTGGGTGAATGATCGCTGGCAGCATGGCATAAATGTGCCGTTCTCAAACGCACATTGGTCTGGGTAAATGATAGATGGCAGCATGGCATAAATGTATCCTTCACATACGCATATTGGTCCAGGTAAATGATATCTGGCAGCATGGCATAAATGTATCCTTCTCAAACGCACATTGGTCTAGGTAAATGATAGCTGGTAGCATGCCATAAATGTGTCCTTCTCAAACGCACATCGGTCTGGGTAAATGATAGCTGGCAGCATGGCATAAATGTGTCCTTCTCAAACGCACATTGGTCTGGGTAAATGATAGCTTGCAGCATGGCATAAATGTGTCCTTCTCAAACGCACATTGGTCTGGGTAAATGATAGGTGGCAGCATGGAATAAATGTGTCCTTCTCAAACGCACATTGGTCTGGGTAAATTATAGCTGGCAGTATGGCATAAATGTGTACTTCACAAACGCACATTGGTCTCGATAAATGATAGCTGGCAGCATGGCATAAATGCGTCCTTCTCAAACGCACATTGGTCTGGGTGAATGATCGCTGGCAGCATGGCATAAATGTGCCGTTCTCAAACGCACATTGGTCTGGGTAAATGATAGATGGCAGCATGGCATAAATGTATCCTTCACAAACGCATATTGGTCCAGGTAAATGATATCTGGCAGCATGGCATAAATGTATCCTTCTCAAACGCACATTGGTCTAGGTAAATGATAGCTGGTAGCATGCCATAAATGTGTCCTTCTCAAACGCACATCGGTCTGGGTAAATGATAGCTGGCAGCATGGCATAAATGTGTCCTTCTCAAACGCACATTGGTCTGGGTAAATGATAGCTGGCAGCATGGCATAAATGTGTCCTTCTCAAACGCACATTGGTTCAGGTAAATTATAGCTGGCAGCATGGCATAAATGTGTACTTCACAAACGCACATTGGTCTGGGTAAATGATAGCTGGCAGTGTGGCATAAATGTGTCCTTCTCAAACGCACATTGGTCTGGGTAAATGATAGCTGGCAGCATGGCATAAATGTGTCCTTTACAAACGCACATTGGTCTGGGTGAATGATAGCTGGCAGCATGGCATAAATGTGTACTTCACAAACGCACATTGGTCTGGGTAAATGATAGCTGGTAGCATGCCATAAATGTGTCCTTCTCAAACGCACATTGGTCTGGGTGAATGATAGCTGGTAGCATGCCATAAATGTGTCCTTCTCAAACGCACATCGGTCTGGCTAAATGATAGCTGGCAGCATGGCATAAATGTGTCCTTCTCAAACGCACATTGGTCTGGGTAAATGATAGCTGGCAGCATGGCATAAATGTGTCCTTCTCAAACGCACATTGGTTCAGGTAAATGATAGCTGGCAGCATGGCATAAATGAGTACTTCACAAACGCACATTGGTCTGGGTAAATGATAGCTTGCAGTATGGCATAAATGCGTCCTTCTCAAACGCACATCGGTCTGGGTAAATGATATCTGGCAGCATGGCATAAATGTGTCCTTCTCAAACGCACATTGGTCTGGGTAAATGATAGCTGGCAGCATGGCATAAATGTGTCCTTCTCAAACGCACATTTGTTCAGGTAAATTATAGCTGGCAGTATGGCATAAATGTGTACTTCACAAACGCACATTGGTCTGGGTAAATGATAGCTGGCAGCATGGCATAAATGCGTCCTTCTCAAACGCACATTGGTCTGGGTGAATGATCGCTGGCAGCATGGCATAAATGTGCCGTTCTCAAACGCACATTGGTCTGGGTAAATGATAGCTAGCAGCATGGCATAAATGTGTCCTTCACAAACGCACATTGGTCTGGGTAAATGATAGCTGGCAGCATGGCATAAATGTGTCCTTCACAAACACACATTGGTCTGGGTAAATGATAGCTGGCAGCATGGCATAATTGTGTCCTTCACAAACGCACATTGGTCTGGGTAAATGATAGCTGGCAGCATGTCATAAATGCGTCCTTCTCAAACGCACATTGGTCTGGGTGAATGATCGCTGGCAGCATGGCATAAATGTGCCGTTCTCAAACGCACATTGGTCTGGGTAAATGATAGCTGGCAGCATGGCATAAATGTGTCCTTCACAAACGCACATTGGTCTGGGTAAATGATAGCTGGCAGCATGGCATAAATGTGTCCTTCACAAACGCACATTGGTATTGGTGAATGATAGCTGGCAGCATGGCATAAATGTGTCCTTCACAAACACACATTGGTCTGGGTAAATGATAGCTGGCAGCATGGCATAAATGTGTCCTTCACAAACGCATATTGGTCTGGGTAAATGATAGCTGGTAGCATGGCATAAATGTGTCCTTCTCAAACGCACATTGGTCTGGGTAAATAATAGCTGGCAGCAAGGCATAAATGTGTCCTTCACAAAGACACATTGGTCTGGGTAAATGATAACTGGCAGCAAGGCATACATGTGTCCTTCTCAAACGCACATTGGTCAAGGTAAATGATAGCTGGCAGCATGGCATAAGTGTGTACTTCACAAACGCACATTGGTCTGGGTAAATGATAGCTGGCAGCATGACATAAATGTGTCCTTCTCAAACGCACATTGGTCTGGGTAAATGATAGCTGGCAGCATGGCATAAATGTGTCCTTCTCAAACACACATTGGTTCAGGTAAATTATAGCTGGCAGCATGGCATAAATGTGTACTTCACAAACGCACATTGGTCTGGGTAAATGATAGCTGGCAGTATGGCATAAATGCGTCCTTCTCAAACGCACATCGGTCTGGGTAAATGATATCTGGCAGCATGGCATAAATGTGTCCTTCTCAAACGCACATTGGTCTGGGTAAATGATAGCTGGCAGCATGGCATAAATGTGTCCTTCTCAAACGCACATTGGTTCAGGTAAATTATAGCTGGAAGTATGGCATAAATGTGTACTTCACAAACGCACATTGGTCTGGGTAAATGATAGCTGGCAGCATGGCATAAATGCGTCCTTCTCAAACGCGCATTGGTCTGGGTGAATGATCGCTGGCAGCATGGCATAAATGTGCCGTTCTCAAACGCACATTGGTCTGGGTAAATGATAGCTGGCAGCATGGCATAAATGTGTCCTTCACAAACTCACATTGGTCTGGGTAAATGATAGCTGGCAGCATGGCATAAATGTGTCCTTCACAAACACACATTGGTCTGGGTAAATGATAGCTGGCAGCATGGCATAATTGTGTCTTTCACAAACGCACATTGGTCTGGGTAAATGATAGCTGGCAGCATGGCATAAATGTGTCCTTCACAAAGACACATTGGTATTGGTGAATGATAGCTGGCAGCATGGCATAAATGTGTCCTTCACAAACGCATATTGGTGTGGGTAAATGATAGCTGGTAGCATGGCATAAATGTGTCCTTCACAAAGACACATTGGTCTGGGTAAATGATAACTGGCAGCAAGGCATACATGTGTCCTTCTCAAACGCACATTGGTCAAGGTAAATGATAGCTGGCAGCATGGCATAAATGTGTACTTCACAAACGCACATTGGTCTGGGTAAATGATAGCTGGTAGCATGCCATAAATGTGTCCTTCTCAAACGCACATTGGTCTGGCTGAAAAAAAACTGAATGATAGCTGGCAGCATGGCATAAATGTGTACTTCACAAACGCACATTGGTCTGGGTAAATGATAGCTGGTAGCATGCCATAAATGTGTCCTTCTCAAACGCACATCGGTCTGGGTAAATGATAGCTGGCAGCATGGCATAAATGTGTCCTTCTCAAACGCACATTGGTCTGGGTAAATGATAGCTGGCAGCATGGCATAAATGTGTCCTTCTCAAACGCACATTGGTTCAGGTAAATTATAGCTGGCAGCAAGGCATAAATGTGTCCTTCTCAAACGCACATTGGTCTGGGTGAATGATCGCTGGCAGCATGGCATCAATGTGTCCTTCACAAACGCACATTGGTCTGGGTAAATGATAGCTGGCAGCGTGGCATTAATGTGTCCTTCACAAACGCACATTGTTCTGGGTAAATGATAGCTGGCAGCATGGCATAAATGTGTCCTTCAGAAACGCACATTGGTCTGGGTAAATGATAGCTGGCAGCATGGCATAATTGTGTCCTTCGCAAACGGACATTTGTCTGGGTAAATGATAGCTGGCAGCATGGCATAAATGTGTCCTTCACAAATGCACAATGGTCTGGGTGAATGATAGCTGGCAGCATGGCACAAATGTGTCCTTCACAAACGCACTTTGGTCTGGGTAAATGATAGCTGGCAGCATGCCATGAATGTGTCCTTCACAAACGCACATTGGTCTGGGTGAATGATAGCTGGTAACATGCCATAAATGTGTCCTTCTCAAACGCACATCGGTCTGGGTAAATGATAGCTGGCAGCATGGCATAAATGTGTCCTTCTCAAACGCACATTGGTCTGGGTGAATGATAGCTGGTAACATGCCATAAATGTGTCCTTCTCAAACGCACATCGGTCTGGGTAAATGATAGCTGGCAGCATGGCATAAATGTGTCCTTCTCAAACGCACATTGGTCTGGGTAAATGATAGCTGGCAGCATGGCATAAATGTGTCCTTCACAAACGCACATCGGTCTGGGTATATGATAGCTGGCAGCATGGCATAAATGTGTCCTTCACAAACGCACATTGGTCTGGGTAAATGATAGCTGGTAGCATGCCATAAATGTGTCCTTCTCAAACGCACATTGGTCTGGGTGAATGATAGCTGGTAGCATGCCATAAATGTGTCCTTCTCAAACGCACATCGGTCTGGCTAAATGATAGCTGGCAGCATGGCATAAATGTGTCCTTCTCAAACGCACATTGGTCTGGGTAAATGATAGCTGGCAGCATGGCATAAATGTGTCCTTCTCAAACGCACATTGGTTCAGGTAAATGATAGCTGGCAGCATGGCATAAATGAGTACTTCACAAACGCACATTGGTCTGGGTAAATGATAGCTTGCAGTATGGCATAAATGCGTCCTTCTCAAACGCACATCGGTCTGGGTAAATGATATCTGGCAGCATGGCATAAATGTGTCCTTCTCAAACGCACATTGGTCTGGGTAAATGATAGCTGGCAGCATGGCATAAATGTGTCCTTCTCAAACGCACATTTGTTCAGGTAAATTATAGCTGGCAGTATGGCATAAATGTGTACTTCACAAACGCACATTGGTCTGGGTAAATGATAGCTGGCAGCATGGCATAAATGCGTCCTTCTCAAACGCACATTGGTCTGGGTGAATGATCGCTGGCAGCATGGCATAAATGTGCCGTTCTCAAACGCACATTGGTCTGGGTAAATGATAGCTAGCAGCATGGCATAAATGTGTCCTTCACAAACGCACATTGGTCTGGGTAAATGATAGCTGGCAGCATGGCATAAATGTGTCCTTCACAAACACACATTGGTCTGGGTAAATGATAGCTGGCAGCATGGCATAATTGTGTCCTTCACAAACGCACATTGGTCTGGGTAAATGATAGCTGGCAGCATGTCATAAATGCGTCCTTCTCAAACGCACATTGGTCTGGGTGAATGATCGCTGGCAGCATGGCATAAATGTGCCGTTCTCAAACGCACATTGGTCTGGGTAAATGATAGCTGGCAGCATGGCATAAATGTGTCCTTCACAAACGCACATTGGTCTGGGTAAATGATAGCTGGCAGCATGGCATAAATGTGTCCTTCACAAACGCACATTGGTATTGGTGAATGATAGCTGGCAGCATGGCATAAATGTGTCCTTCACAAACACACATTGGTCTGGGTAAATGATAGCTGGCAGCATGGCATAAATGTGTCCTTCACAAACGCATATTGGTCTGGGTAAATGATAGCTGGTAGCATGGCATAAATGTGTCCTTCTCAAACGCACATTGGTCTGGGTAAATAATAGCTGGCAGCAAGGCATAAATGTGTCCTTCACAAAGACACATTGGTCTGGGTAAATGATAACTGGCAGCAAGGCATACATGTGTCCTTCTCAAACGCACATTGGTCAAGGTAAATGATAGCTGGCAGCATGGCATAAGTGTGTACTTCACAAACGCACATTGGTCTGGGTAAATGATAGCTGGCAGCATGACATAAATGTGTCCTTCTCAAACGCACATTGGTCTGGGTAAATGATAGCTGGCAGCATGGCATAAATGTGTCCTTCTCAAACACACATTGGTTCAGGTAAATTATAGCTGGCAGCATGGCATAAATGTGTACTTCACAAACGCACATTGGTCTGGGTAAATGATAGCTGGCAGTATGGCATAAATGCGTCCTTCTCAAACGCACATCGGTCTGGGTAAATGATATCTGGCAGCATGGCATAAATGTGTCCTTCTCAAACGCACATTGGTCTGGGTAAATGATAGCTGGCAGCATGGCATAAATGTGTCCTTCTCAAACGCACATTGGTTCAGGTAAATTATAGCTGGAAGTATGGCATAAATGTGTACTTCACAAACGCACATTGGTCTGGGTAAATGATAGCTGGCAGCATGGCATAAATGCGTCCTTCTCAAACGCGCATTGGTCTGGGTGAATGATCGCTGGCAGCATGGCATAAATGTGCCGTTCTCAAACGCACATTGGTCTGGGTAAATGATAGCTGGCAGCATGGCATAAATGTGTCCTTCACAAACTCACATTGGTCTGGGTAAATGATAGCTGGCAGCATGGCATAAATGTGTCCTTCACAAACACACATTGGTCTGGGTAAATGATAGCTGGCAGCATGGCATAATTGTGTCTTTCACAAACGCACATTGGTCTGGGTAAATGATAGCTGGCAGCATGGCATAAATGTGTCCTTCACAAAGACACATTGGTATTGGTGAATGATAGCTGGCAGCATGGCATAAATGTGTCCTTCACAAACGCATATTGGTGTGGGTAAATGATAGCTGGTAGCATGGCATAAATGTGTCCTTCACAAAGACACATTGGTCTGGGTAAATGATAACTGGCAGCAAGGCATACATGTGTCCTTCTCAAACGCACATTGGTCAAGGTAAATGATAGCTGGCAGCATGGCATAAATGTGTACTTCACAAACGCACATTGGTCTGGGTAAATGATAGCTGGTAGCATGCCATAAATGTGTCCTTCTCAAACGCACATTGGTCTGGCTGAAAAAAAACTGAATGATAGCTGGCAGCATGGCATAAATGTGTACTTCACAAACGCACATTGGTCTGGGTAAATGATAGCTGGTAGCATGCCATAAATGTGTCCTTCTCAAACGCACATCGGTCTGGGTAAATGATAGCTGGCAGCATGGCATAAATGTGTCCTTCTCAAACGCACATTGGTCTGGGTAAATGATAGCTGGCAGCATGGCATAAATGTGTCCTTCTCAAACGCACATTGGTTCAGGTAAATTATAGCTGGCAGCAAGGCATAAATGTGTCCTTCTCAAACGCACATTGGTCTGGGTGAATGATCGCTGGCAGCATGGCATCAATGTGTCCTTCACAAACGCACATTGGTCTGGGTAAATGATAGCTGGCAGCGTGGCATTAATGTGTCCTTCACAAACGCACATTGTTCTGGGTAAATGATAGCTGGCAGCATGGCATAAATGTGTCCTTCAGAAACGCACATTGGTCTGGGTAAATGATAGCTGGCAGCATGGCATAATTGTGTCCTTCGCAAACGGACATTTGTCTGGGTAAATGATAGCTGGCAGCATGGCATAAATGTGTCCTTCACAAATGCACAATGGTCTGGGTGAATGATAGCTGGCAGCATGGCACAAATGTGTCCTTCACAAACGCACTTTGGTCTGGGTAAATGATAGCTGGCAGCATGCCATGAATGTGTCCTTCACAAACGCACATTGGTCTGGGTGAATGATAGCTGGTAACATGCCATAAATGTGTCCTTCTCAAACGCACATCGGTCTGGGTAAATGATAGCTGGCAGCATGGCATAAATGTGTCCTTCTCAAACGCACATTGGTCTGGGTGAATGATAGCTGGTAACATGCCATAAATGTGTCCTTCTCAAACGCACATCGGTCTGGGTAAATGATAGCTGGCAGCATGGCATAAATGTGTCCTTCTCAAACGCACATTGGTCTGGGTAAATGATAGCTGGCAGCATGGCATAAATGTGTCCTTCACAAACGCACATCGGTCTGGGTATATGATAGCTGGCAGCATGGCATAAATGTGTCCTTCTCAAACGCACATTGGTTCAGGTAAATTATAGCTGGCAGCATGGCATAAATGTGTACTTCACAAACGCACATTGCTCTGGGTAAATGATAGCTGGCAGCATGGCATAAATGTGTCCTTCTCAAACGCACATTGGTTCAGGTAAATGATAGCTGGCAGCATGGCATAAATGAGTACTTCACAAACGCACATTGGTCTGGGAAAATGATAGCTGGCAGTATGGCATAAATGCGTCCTTCTCAAACGCACATCGGTCTGGGTAAATGATATCTGGCAGCATGGCATAAATGTGTCCTTCTCAAACGCACATTGGTCTGGGTAAATGATAGCTGGCAGCATGGCATAAATGCGTCCTTCTCAAACGCACATTGGTCTGGGTGAATGATCGCTGGCAGCATGGCATAAATGTGCCGTTCTCAAACGCACATTGGTCTGGGTAAATGATAGCTGGCAGCATGGCATAAATGTGTCCTTCACAAACGCACATTGGTCTGGGTAAATGATAGCTGGCAGCATGGCATAAATGTGTCCTTCACAAACACACATTGGTCTGGGTAAATGATAGCAGGCAGCATGGCATAATTGTGTCCTTCACAAACGCACATTGGTCTGGGTAAATGATAGCTGGCAGCATGTCATAAATGCGTCCTTCTCAAACGCACATTGGTCTGGGTGAATGATCGCTGGCAGCATGGCATAAATGTGCCGTTCTCAAACGCACATTGGTCTGGGTAAATGATAGCTGGCAGCATGGCATAAATGTGTCCTTCACAAACGCACATTGGTCTGGGTAAATGATAGCTGGCAGCATGGCATAAATGTGTCCTTCACAAACGCACATTGGTATTGGTGAATGATAGCTGGCAGCATGGCATAAATGTGTCCTTCACAAACACACATTGGTCTGGGTAAATGATAGCTGGCAGCATGGCATAAATGTGTCCTTCACAAACGCATATTGGTCTGGGTAAATGATAGCTGGTAGCATGGCATAAATGTGTCCTTCTCAAACGCACATTGGTCTGGGTAAATGATAGCTGGCAGCAAGGCATAAATGTGTCCTTCACAAAGACACATTGGTCTGGGTAAATGATAACTGGCAGCAAGGCATACATGTGTCCTTCTCAAACGCACATTGGTCAAGGTAAATGATAGCTGGCAGCATGGCATAAATGTGTACTTCACAAACGCACATTGGTCTGGGTAAATGATAGCTGGCAGCATGGCTTAAATGTGTCCTTCTCAAACGCACATTGGTCTGGGTAAATGATAGCTGGCAGCATGGCATAAATGTGTCCTTCTCAAACACACATTGGTTCAGGTAAATTATAGCTGCCAGCATGGCATAAATGTGTACTTCACAAACGCACATTGGTCTGGGTAAATGATAGCTGGCAGTATGGCATAAATCCGTCCTTCTCAAACGCACATCGGTCTGGGTAAATGATATCTGGCAGCATGGCATAAATGTGTCCTTCTCAAACGCACATTGGTCTGGGTAAATGATAGCTGGCAGCATGGCATAAATGTGTCCTTCTCAAACGCACATTGGTTCAGGTAAATTATAGCTGGCAGTATGGCATAAATGTGTACTTCACAAACGCACATTGGTCTGGGTAAATGATAGCTGGCAGCATGGCATAAATGCGTCCTTCTCAAACGCGCATTGGTCTGGGTGAATGATCGCTGGCAGCATGGCATAAATGTGCCGTTCTCAAACGCACATTGGTCTGGGTAAATGATAGCTGGCAGCATGGCATAAATGTGTCCTTCACAAACGCACATTGGTCTGGGTAAATGATAGCTGGCAGCATGGCATAAATGTGTCCTTCACAAACACACATTGGTCTGGGTAAATGATAGCTGGCAGCATGGCATAATTGTGTCTTTCACAAACGCACATTGGTCTGGGTAAATGATAGCTGGCAGCATGGCATAAATGTGTCCTTCACAAAGACACATTGGTATTGGTGAATGATAGCTGGCAGCATGGCATAAATGTGTCCTTCACAAACGCATATTGGTCTGGGTAAATGATAGCTGGTAGCATGGCATAAATGTGTCCTTCACAAAGACACATTGGTCTGGGTAAATGATAGCTGGCAGCATGGCATAAATGTGTCCTTCTCAAACGCACATTGGTTCAGGTAAATGATAGCTGGCAGCATGGCATAAATGAGTACTTCACAAACGCACATTGGTCTGGGTAAATGATAGCTGGCAGTATGGCATAAATGCGTCCTTCTCAAACGCACATCGGTCTGGGTAAATGATAGCTGGCAGCATGGCATAAATGTGTCCTTCACAAACGCACATCGGTCTGGGTATATGATAGCTGGCAGCATGGCATAAATGTGTCCTTCTCAAACGCACATTGGTTCAGGTAAATTATAGCTGGCAGCATGGCATAAATGTGTACTTCACAAACGCACATTGCTCTGGGTAAATGATAGCTGGCAGCATGGCATAAATGTGTCCTTCTCAAACGCACATTGGTTCAGGTAAATGATAGCTGGCAGCATGGCATAAATGAGTACTTCACAAACGCACATTGGTCTGGGTAAATGATAGCTGGCAGTATGGCATAAATGCGTCCTTCTCAAACGCACATCGGTCTGGGTAAATGATATCTGGCAGCATGGCATAAATGTGTCCTTCTCAAACGCACATTGGTCTGGGTAAATGATAGCTGGCAGCATGGCATAAATGCGTCCTTCTCAAACGCACATTGGTCTGGGTGAATGATCGCTGGCAGCATGGCATAAATGTGCCGTTCTCAAACGCACATTGGTCTGGGTAAATGATAGCTGGCAGCATGGCATAAATGTGTCCTTCACAAACGCACATTGGTCTGGGTAAATGATAGCTGGCAGCATGGCATAAATGTGTCCTTCACAAACACACATTGGTCTGGGTAAATGATAGCTGGCAGCATGGCATAATTGTGTCCTTCACAAATGCACATTGGTCTGGGTAAATGATAGCTGGCAGCATGTCATAAATGCGTCCTTCTCAAACGCACATTGGTCTGGGTGAATGATCGCTGGCAGCATGGCATAAATGTGCCGTTCTCAAACGCACATTGGTCTGGGTAAATGATAGCTGGCAGCATGGCATAAATGTGTCCTTCACAAACGCACATTGGTCTGGGTAAATGATAGCTGGCAGCATGGCATAAATGTGTCCTTCACAAACGCACATTGGTATTGGTGAATGATAGCTGGCAGCATGGCATAAATGTGTCCTTCACAAACACACATTGGTCTGGGTAAATGATAGCTGGCAGCATGGCATAAATGTGTCCTTCACAAACGCATATTGGTCTGGGTAAATGATAGCTGGTAGCATGGCATAAATGTGTCCTTCTCAAACGCACATTGGTCTGGGTAAATGATAGCTGGCAGCAAGGCATAAATGTGTCCTTCACAAAGACACATTGGTCTGGGTAAATGATAACTGGCAGCAAGGCATACATGTGTCCTTCTCAAACGCACATTGGTCAAGGTAAATGATAGCTGGCAGCATGGCATAAATGTGTACTTCACAAACGCACATTGGTCTGGGTAAATGATAGCTGGCAGCATGGCATAAATGTGTCCTTCTCAAACGCACATTGGTCTGGGTAAATGATAGCTGGCAGCATGGCATAAATGTGTCCTTCTCAAACACACATTGGTTCAGGTAAATTATAGCTGCCAGCATGGCATAAATGTGTACTTCACAAACGCACATTGGTCTGGGTAAATGATAGCTGGCAGTATGGCATAAATCCGTCCTTCTCAAACGCACATCGGTCTGGGTAAATGATATCTGGCAGCATGGCATAAATGTGTCCTTCTTAAACGCACATTGGTCTGGGTAAATGATAGCTGGCAGCATGGCATAAATGTGTCCTTCTCAAACGCACATTGGTTCAGGTAAATTATAGCTGGCAGTATGGCATAAATGTGTACTTCACAAACGCACATTGGTCTGGGTAAATGATAGCTGGCAGCATGGCATAAATGCGTCCTTCTCAAACGCGCATTGGTCTGGGTGAATGATCGCTGGCAGCATGGCATAAATGTGCCGTTCTCAAACGCACATTGGTCTGGGTAAATGATAGCTGGCAGCATGGCATAAATGTGTCCTTCACAAACGCACATTGGTCTGGGTAAATGATAGCTGGCAGCATGGCATAAATGTGTCCTTCACAAACACACATTGGTCTGGGTAAATGATAGCTGGCAGCATGGCATAATTGTGTCTTTCACAAACGCACATTGGTCTGGGTAAATGATAGCTGGCAGCATGGCATAAATGTGTCCTTCACAAAGACACATTGGTATTGGTGAATGATAGCTGGCAGCATGGCATAAATGTGTCCTTCACAAACGCATATTGGTCTGGGTAAATGATAGCTGGTAGCATGGCATAAATGTGTCCTTCACAAAGACACATTGGTCTGGGTAAATGATAACTGGCAGCAAGGCATACATGTGTCCTTCTCAAACGCACATTGGTCAACGTAAATGATAGCTGGCAGCATGGCATAAATGTGTACTTCACAAACGCACATTGGTCTGGGTAAATGATAGCTGGTAGCATGCCATAAATGTGTCCTTCTCAAACGCACATTGGTCTGGCTGAAAAAAAAACTGAATGATAGCTGGCAGCATGGCATAAATGTGTGCTTCACAAACGCACATTGGTCTGGGTAAATGATAGCTGGTAGCATGCCATAAATGTGTCCTTCTCAAACGCACATTGGTCTGGCTGAAAAAAAAACTGAATGATAGCTGGTAGCATGCCATAAATGTGTCCTTCTCAAACGCACATCGGTCTGGGTAAATGATAGCTGGCAGCATGGCATAAATGTGTCCTTCTCAAACGCACATTGGTCTGGGTAAATGATAGCTGGCAGCATGGCATAAATGTGTCCTTCTCAAACGCACATTGGTTCAGGTAAATTATAGCTGGCAGCAAGGCATAAATGTGTCCTTCTCAAACGCACATTGGTCTGGGTGAATGATCGCTGGCAGCATGGCATAAATGTGTCCTTCACAAACGCACATTGGTCTGGGTAAATGATAGCTGGCAGCGTGGCATTAATGTGTCCTTCACAAACGCACATTGTTCTGGATAAATGATAGCTGGCAGCATGGCATAAATGTGTCCTTCAGAAACGCACATTGGTCTGGGTAAATGATAGCTGGCAGCATGGCATAATTGTGTCCTTCGCAAACGCACATTTGTCTGGGTAAATGATAGCTGGCAGCATGGCATAAATGTGTCCTTCACAAATGCACAATGGTCTGGGTGAATGATAGCTGGCAGCATGGCACAAATGTGTCCTTCACAAACGCACTTTGGTCTGGGTAAATGATAGCTGGCAGCATGCCATGAATGTGTCCTTCACAAACGCACATTGGTCTGGGTGAATGATAGCTGGTAACATGCCATAAATGTGTCCTTCTCAAACGCACATCGGTCTGGGTAAATGATAGCTGGCAGCATGGCATAAATGTGTCCTTCTCAAACGCACATTGGTCTGGGTGAATGATAGCTGGTAACATGCCATCAATGTGTCCTTCTCAAACGCACATCGGTCTGGGTAAATGATAGCTGGCAGCATGGCATAAATGTGTCCTTCTCAAACGCACATTGGTCTGGGTAAATGATAGCTGGCAGCATGGCATAAATGTGTCCTTCACAAACGCACATTGGTCTGGTAAATTATAGCTGGCAGCATGGCATAAATGTGTACTTCACAAACGCACATTACTCTGGGTAAATGATAGCTGGCAGCATGGCATAAATGTGTCCTTCACAAACGCACATTGGTCTGGGTAAATGATAGCTGGCAGCATGGCATAAATGTGTCCTTCAGAAACGCACATTGGTCTGGGTAAATGATAGCTGGCAGCATGGCATAAATGTGTACTTCACAAACGCACATTACTCTGGGTAAATGATAGCTGGCAGCATGGCATAAATGTGTCCTTCACAAACGCACATTGGTCTGGGTAAATGATAGCTGGCAGCATGGCATAAATGTGTCCTTCAGAAACGCACATTGGTCTGGGTAAATGATAGCTGGCAGCATGGCATAATTGTGTCCTTCACAAACGCACATTTGTCTGGGTAAATGATAGCTGGCAGCATGGCAAAAATGTGTCCTTCACAAATGCACAATGGTCTGGGTAAATGATAGCTGGTAGCATGCCATAAATGTGTCCTTCTCAAACTCACATTGGTCTGGGTGATAGCTGGTAGCATGCCATAAATGTGTCCTTCTCAAACGCACATCGGTCTGGGTAAATGATAGCTGGCAGCATGGCATAAATGTGTCCTTCTCAAACGCACATTGGTCTGGGTAAATGATAGCTGGCAGCATGGCATAAATGTGTCCTTCTCAAACGCACATTGGTTCAGGTAAATTATAGCTGGCAGCATGGCATAAATGTGTCCTTCACAAACGCACATTGGTCTGGGTAAATGATAGCTGGCAGCATGGCATAAATGTGTCTTTCTCAAACGCACATTGGTCTGGGTGAATGATCGCTGGCAGCATGGCATAAATGTGTCCTTCACAAACGCACATTGGTCTGGGTGAATGATAGCTGGCAGCGTGGCATTAATGTGTCCTTCACAAACGCACATTGTTCTGGGTAAATGATAGCTGGCAGCATGGCATAAATGTGTCCTTCAGAAACGCACATTGGTCTGGGTAAATGATACCTGGCAGCATGGCATAATTGTGTCCTTCGCAAACGCACATTTGTCTGGGTAAATGATAGCTGGCAGCATGGCATAAATGTGTCCTTCACAAATGCACAATGGTCTGGGTGAATGATAGCTGGCAGCATGGCACAAATGTGTCCTTCACAAACGCACTTTGGTCTGGGTAAATGATAGCTGGCAGCATGCCATGAATGTGTCCTTCACAAACGCACATTGGTCTGGGTGAATGATAGCTGGTAACATGCCATAAATGTGTCCTTCTCAAACGCACATTGGTCTGGGTAAATGATAGCTGGCAGCATGGCATAAATGTGTCCTTCTCAAACGCACATTGGTCTGGGTAAATGATAACTGGCAGCATGGCATAAATGTGTCCTTCTCAAACGCACATTGGTTTAGGTAAATTATAGCTGGCAGCATGGCATAAATGTGTACTTCACAAACGCACATTACTCTGGGGAAATGATAGCTGGCAGCATGGCATAAATGTGTCCTTCACAAACGCACATTGGTCTGGGTAAATGATAGCTGGCAGCATGGCATAAATGTGTCCTTCAGAAACGCACATTGGTCTGGGTAAATGATAGCTGGCAGCATGGCATAATTGTGTCCTTCACAAACGCACATTTGTCTGGGTAAATGATAGCTGGCCGCATGGCAAAAATGTGTCCTTCACAAATGCACAATGGTCTGGGTGAATGATAGCTGGCAGCATGGCATAAATGTGTCCTTACAAACGCACTTTGGTCTGGGTAAATGATAGCTGGCAGCATGGCATGAATGTGTCCTTCACAAACGCACATTGGTCTGGGTAAATGATAGCTGGCAGCATGGCATAAATGTGTCCGTCACAAACGCACATTGGTCTGGGTGAATGATAGCTGGCAGCATGGCATAAATGTGTCCTTCACAAAGACACATTGGTCTGGGTAAATGATAACTGGCAGCATGGCATACATGTGTCCTTCTCAAACGCACATTGGTCAAGGTAAATGATAGCTGGCAGCATGGCATAAATGTGTACTTCACGAACGCACATTGGTCTGGGTAAATGATAGCAGGCAGCATGGCATAAATGTGTCCTTCTCAAACGCACATTGGTCTGGGTGAATGATAACTGGTAGCATGGCATAAATGTGTCCTTCACAAACGCACATCGGTCTTGGTAAATGATAGCTGGCAGCATGGCATAAATGTGTCCTTCTCAAACGCACATTGGTCTGGGTGAATGATAGCTGGTAGCATGCCATAAATGTGTCCTTCTCAAACGCACATTGGTCTGGGTGAATGATTGCTGGTAGCATGCCTTAAATGTGTCCTTCTCAAACGCACATCGGTCTGGGTAAATGATAGCTGGCAGCATGGCATAAATGTGTACTTCACAAACGCACATTGGTCTGGGTAAATGATAGCTGGCAGTATGGCATAAATGCGTCCTTCACAAACGCACTTTGGTCTGGGTAAATGATAGCTGGCAGCATGGCATAAATGTGTCCTTCACAAACGCACATTGGTCTGGGTGAATGATAGCTGGCAGCATGGTATAAATGTGTCCTTCACAAAGACACATTGGTCTGGGTAAATGATAGCTGGCAGCATGGCATAAATGTGTCCTTCTCAAACGCACATTGGTTCAGGTAAATTATAGCTGGCAGCATGGCATAAATGTGTACTTCACAAACGCACATTGTCTGGGTGAATGATAGCTGGTAGCATGCCATAAATGTGTCCTTCTCAAATGCACATTGGTCTGGGTGAATGATCGCTGGCAGCATGGCATAAATGTGCCGTTCTCAAACGCACATTGGTCTGGGTAAATGATAGATGGCAGCATGGCATAAATGTATCCTTCACAAACGCATATTGGTCCAGGTAAATGATATCTGGCAGCATGGCATAAATGTATCCTTCTCAAACGCACATTGGTCTGGGTAAATGATAGCTGGTAGCATGCCATAAATGTGTCCTTCTCAAACGCACATCGGTCTAGGTAAAATGATAGCTGGCAGCATGGCATAAATGTGTATTTCTCAAACGCACATTGGTCTGGGTAAATGATAGCTGGCAGCATGGCATAAATGTGTCCTTCTCAAACGCACATTGGTTCAGGTAAATTATAGCTGGCAGCATGGCATAAATGTGTACTTCACAAACGCACATTGGTCTGGGTAAATGATAGCTGGCAGTATGGCATAAATGCGTCCTTCTCAAACGCACATCGGTCTGGGTAAATGATATCTGGCAGCATGGCATAAATGTGTACTTCTCAAACGCACATTGGTCTGGGTAAATGATAGCTGGCAGCATGGTATAAATGTGTCCTTCTCAAACGCACATTGGTTCAGGTAAATTATAGCTGGCAGTATGGCATAAATGTGTCCTTCACAAACGCACATTGGTCTGGGTGAATGATAGCTGGCAGCGTGGCATTAATGTGTCCTTCAGAAACGCACATTGTTCTGGGTAAATGATAGCTGGCAGCATGGCATAAATTTGTCCTTCAGAAACGCACATTGGTCTGGGTAAATGATAGCTGGCAGCATGGCATAAATGTCTCCTTCACAAACGCACTTTGGTCTGGGTAAATGATAGCTGGCAGCATGGCATGAATGTGTCCTTCACAAACGCACATTGGTCTGGGTAAATGATAGCTGGCAGCATGGCATAAATGTGTCCTTCACAAACGCACATTGGTCTGGGTGAATGATAGCTGGCAGCATGGCATAAATATGTCCTTCACAAAGACACATTGGTCTGGGTAAATGATAACTGGCAGCATGGCATACATGTGTCCTTCTCAAACGCACATTGGTCAAGGTAAATGATAGCTGGCAGCATGGGATAAATGTGTACTTCACAAACGCATATTGGTCTGGGTAAATGATAGCAGGCAGCATGGCATAAATGTGTCCTTCTCAAACGCACATTGGTCTGGGTGAATGATAACTGGTAGCATGGCATAAATGTGTCCTTCACAAGCGCACATCGGTCTTGGTAAATGATAGCTGGCAGCATGGCATAAATGTGTCCTTCTCAAACGCACATTGGTCTGGGTGAATGATAGCTGGTAGCATGCCATAAATGTGTCCTTCTCAAACTCACATTGGTCTGGGTGAATGATTGCTGGTAGCATGCCTTAAATGTGTCCTTCTCAAACGCACATCGGTCTGGGTAAATGATAGCTGGCAGCATAGCATAAATGTGTCCTTCTCAAACGCACATCGGTCTGGGTAAATGATAGCTGGCAGCATAGCATAAATGTGTATTTCTCAAACGCACATTGGTCCAGGTAAATGATACCTGGCAGCATGGCATAAATGTATCCTTCTCAAACGCACATTGGTCTGGGTAAATGATAGCTGGTAGCATGCCATAAATGTGTCCTTCTCAAACGCACATCGGTCTGGGTAAATGATAGCTGGCAGCATAGCATAAATGTGTATTTCTCAAACGCACATTGGTCTGGGTAAATGATAGCTGGCAGCATGGCATAAATGTGTCCTTCCCAAACGCACATTGGTTCACGTAAATTATAGCTGGCAGCATGGCATAAATGTGTACTTCACAAACGCACATTGGTCTGGGTAAATGATACCTTGCAGTATGGCATAAATGCGTCGTTCTCAAACGTACATCGGTCTGGGTAAATGATATCTGGCAGCATGGCATAAATGTGTCCTTCTCAAACGCACATTGGTCTGGGTAAATGATCGCTGGCAGCATAGCATAAATGTGCCGTTCTCAAACGCACATTGGTCTGGGTAAATGATAGCTGGCAGCATGGCATAAATGTGTCCTTCACAAACGCACATTGGTCTGGTAAATGATAGCTGGCAGCATGGCATAAATGTGTCCTTCACAAACACACATTGGTCTGGGTAAATGATAGCTGGCAGCATGGCATAAATGTGTCCTTCACAAACGCACATTGGTCTGGGTAAATGATAGCTGGCAGCATTTCATAAATGTGTCCTTCACAAACGCACATTGGTCTGGGTGAATGATAGCTGGCAGCATGGCATAAATGTGTCCTTCACAAAGACACATTGGTCTGGGTAAATGATAACTGGCAGCATGGCATACATGTGTCCTTCTCAAACGCACATTGGTCAAGGTAAATGATAGCTGGCAGCATGGCATAAATGTGTACTTCACAAACGCACATTGGTCTGGGTAAATGATAGCAGGCAGCATGGCATAAATGTGTCCTTCTCAAACGCACATTGGTCTGGGTGAATGATAACTGGTAGCATGGCATAAATGTGTCCTTCACAAACGCACATCGGTCTTGGTAAATGATAGCTGGCAGCATGGCATAAATGTGTCCTTCTCAAACGCACATTGGTCTGGGTGAATGATAGCTGGTAGCATGCCATAAATGTGTCCTTCTCAAACGCACATTGGTCTGGGTGAATGATTGCTGGTAGCATGCCTTAAATGTGTCCTTCTCAAATGCACATCGGTCTGGGTAAATGATAGCTGGCAGCATAACATAAATGTGTCCTTCTCAAACGCACATTGGTCTGGGTAAATGATAGCTGGCAGCATGGCATAAATGTGTCCTTCTCAAACGCACATTGGTTCAGGTAAATTATAGCTGGCAGCATGGCATAAATGTGTACTTCACAAACGCACATTGCTCTGGGTAAATGATAGCTGGCAGCATGGCATAAATGTGTCCTTCTCAAACGCACATTGGTCTGGGTTAATGATCGCTGGCAGCATGGCATAAATGTGCCGTTCTCAAACGCACATTGGTCTGGGTAAATGATAGATGGCAGCATGGCATAAATGTGTCCTTCACAAACGCATATTGGTCCAGGTAAATGATATCTGGCAGCATGGCATAAATGTGTACTTCACAAACGCACATTGCTCTGGGTAAATGATAGCTGGCAGCATGGCATAAATGTGTCCTTCTCAAACGCACATCGGTCTGGGTAAATGATAGCTGGCAGCATAGCATAAATGTGTATTTCTCAAACGCACATTGGTCTGGGTAAATGATAGCTGGCAGCATGGCAAAAATGTGTCCTTCTCAAACGCACATTGGTTCAGGTAAATTATAGCTGGCAGCATGGCATAAATGTGTACTTCACAAACGCACATTGGTCTGGGTAAATGATAGCTGGCAGTATGGCATAAATGCGTCCTTCTCAAACGCACATCGGTCTGGGTAAATGATATCTGGCAGCATTGCATAAATGTGTCCTTCTCAAACGCACATTGGTCTGGGTAAATGATAGCTGGCAGCATGGCATAAATGTGTCCTTCTCAAACGCACATTGGTTAAGGTAAATTATAGCTGGCAGTATGGCATAAATGTGTACTTCACAAACGCACATTGGTCTGGGTGAATGATAGCTGGCAGCATGGCATAAATGTGTCCTTCACAAACGCACATTGGTCTGGGTGAATGACAGCTGGCAGCGTGGCATTAATGTGTCCTTCACAAACGCACATTTGTCTGGGTGAATGATAGCTGGCAGCATGGCATAAATGTGTCCTTCACAAACGCACATTGGTCTAGGCAAATGATAGCTGGCAGCATGGCATAAATGTTTCCTTCACAGACGCACATTGGTCAGGGTGAATGATAGCTGGCAGCATGGCGTAAATGTGTCCTTCTCAAACGCACATTGGTCTGGGTAAATGATAGCTGGCAGCATAACATAAATGTGTCCTTCACAAACGCACATTGGTCTAGGTAAATGATAGCTGGCAGCATGGCATAAATGTGTCCTTCACAAACGCACATTGGTCTGGGTAAATGATAGCTGGCAGCTAGGCATAAATGTGTTCTTCACAAACGCACATTGGCCTGGGTGAATGATAGCTGGCAGCGTGGCATAAATGTGTCATTCACAAACGCACATTGGTCAAGGTGAATGGCAGCTGGCAGCATAACATAAATGTGTCCTTCACAAACGCACATTGGTCTGGGCGAATGATAGCTAGCAGCATGGCATAAATGTGTCCTTCTCAAACGCACATTGGTCTGGGTAAATGATAGCTGGCAGCATAACATAAATGTGTCCTTCACAAACTCACATTGGTCTGGGTGAATGATAGCTGGCAGCATGGCATAAATGTGTCCTTCACAAACGCACATTGGTCTTGGTGAATAATAGCTGGCAGCGTGGTATTAATGTGTCCTTCACAAACGCACATTGTTCTGGATAAATGATAGCTGGCAGCATAGCATAAATGTGTCCTTCAAAAACGCACATTGGTCTGGGTAAATGATAGCTGGCAGCGTGGCATAAATGTGTCCTTCACAAACGCACATTGCTCTTGGTAAATGATAGCTGGCAGTATGGCATAAATGTGTTCTTCACAAACGCACATTGGTCTGGGTGAATGATAGCTGGCAGCATGGCATAAATGTGTCCGTCACAAACGCACGCTGGTCTGGGTAAATGGTAGCTGGCAGCTAGGCATAAATGTGTTCTTCACAAATGCACATTGGTCTAGGTGAATGACAGCTGGCAGCAGAACATAAATGTGTCCTTCACAAACGCACATTGGACTGGGCGAATGATAGCTGTCAGCATGGCATAAATGTGTCCGTCACAAACGCACATTGGTATGGGTGAATGATAGCTGGCAGCATGGCATAAATGTGTCCTTCACAAACGCACATAGTTCTGGGTAAATGATAGCTGGCAGCATGGCATAAATATGTCCTTCAGAAACGCACATTGGTCTTGGTAAATGATAGCTGGCAGCATGGCATAAATGTGTCCTTCACAAACGCACATTGGTCTTGGTGAATTATAGCTGGCAGCGTGGTATTAATGTGTCCTTCACAAACGCACATTGTTCTGGGTAAATGATAGATGGCAGCATGGCATAAACGTGTCCTTCACAAACGCACATTGGTCTAGGCAAATGATAGCTGGCAGCATGGCATGAATGTGTCCTTCACAAACGCACATTGGTCTGGGTGAATGATAGCTGGCAGCATGGCATAAATGTGTCCTTCTCAAACGCACATTGGTCTGGGTAAATGATAGCTGGCAGCATGGCATAAATGTGTCCTTCACAAGCGCACATTGGTCTAGGTAAATGATAGCTGGCAGCATGGCATAAATGTGTCCTTCACAAACGCACATTGGTCTGGGTAAATGATAGCTGGCAGCTAGGCATAAATGTGTTCTTCACAAACGCACATTGGTCTGGGTGAATGATTGCTGACAGTGTGGCATAAATGTGTCCTTCACAAACGCACATTGGTCAAGGTGAATGGCAGCTGGCAGCATAACATGAATGTGTCCTTCACAAACGCACATTGGTCTGGGCGAATGATTGCTGGCAGCATGGCATAAATGTGTCCTTCTCAAACGCACATTGGTCTGGGTAAATGATAGCTGGCAGCATAACATAAATGTGTCCTTCACAAACGCACATTGGTCTGGGTGAATGATAGCTGGCAGCATGGCATAAATGTGTCCTTCACAAACGCACATTGGTCTTGGTGAATAATAGCTGGCAGCGTGGTATTAATGTGTCCTTCACAAACGCACATTGTTCTGGATAAATGATAGCTGGCAGCATAGCATAAATGTGTCCTTCAAAAACGCACATTGGTCTGGGTAAATGATAGCTGGCAGCGTGGCATAAATGTGTCTTTCACAAACGCACATTGCTCTTGGTAAATGATAGCTGGCAGTATGGCATAAATGTGTTCTTCACAAACGCACATTGGTCTGGGTGAATGATAGCTGGCAGCATGGCATAAATGTGTCCGTCACAAACGCACATTGGTCTGGGTGAATGATAGCTGGCAGCATGGCATAAATGTGTCCGTCACAAACGCACATTGGTCTTGGTAAATGATAGCTGGCAGCATGGCATAAATGTGTCCTTCACAAACGCCCATTGGTCTTGGTGAATTATAGCTGGCAGCGTGGTATTAATGTGTCCTTCACAAACGCACATTGTTCTGGGTAAATGATAGATGGCAGCACGGCATAAACGTGTCCTTCACAAACGCACATTGGTCTAGGCAAATGATAGCTGGCAGCATGGCATGAATGTGTCCTTCACAAACGCACATTGGTCTGGGTGAATGATAGCTGGCAGCATGGCATAAATGTGTCCTTCTCAAACGCACATTGGTCTGGGTAAATGATAGCTGGCAGCATGGCATAAATGTGTCCTTCACAAACGCACATTGGTCTAGGTAAATGATAGCTGGCAGCATGGCATAAATGTGTCCTTCACAAACGCACATTGGTCTGGGTAAATGATAGCTGGCAGCTAGGCATAAATGTGTTTTTCACAAACGCACATTGGTCTGGGTGAATGATTGCTGGCAGTGTGGCATAAATGTGTCCTTCACAAACGCACATTGGTCAAGGTGAATGGCAGCTGGCAGCATAACATAAATGTGTCCTTCACAAACGCACATTGGTCTGGGCGAATGATTGCTGGCAGCATGGCATAAATGTGTCCGTCACAAACGCACATTGGTCTGGGTGAATGATAGCTGGCAGCATGGCATAAATGTGTCCTTCACAAACGCACATTGGTCTTAGTAAATGATAGCTGGCAGCGTGGCATAAATGTGTCCTTCACAAACGCACATTGCTCTTGGTAAATGATAGCTGGCAGCATGGCATAAATGTGTTCTTCACAAACGCACATTGGTCTGGGTGAATGATAGCTGGCAGCATGGCATAAATGTGTCCGTCACAAACGCACATTGGACTGGGCGAATGATAGCTGTCAGCATGGCATAAATGTGTCCGTCACAAACGCACATTGGTATGGGTGAATGATAGCTGGCAGCATGGCATAAATGTGTCCTTCACAAACGCACATTGGTCTGGGTGAATGATAGCTGGCAGCATGGCATAAATGTGTCCTTCACAAACGCACATTGGTCTTGGTGAATTATAGCATGGCAGCGTGGTATTAATGTGTCCTTCACAAACGCACATTGTTCTGGATAAATGATAGCTGGCAGCATAGCATAAATGTGTCCTTCAAAAACGCACATTGGTCTGGGTAAATGATAGCTGGCAGCGTGGCATAAATGTGTCCTTCACAAACGCACATTGCTCTTGGTAAATGATAGCTGGCAGTATGGCATAAATGTGTTCTTCACAAACGCACATTGGTCTGGGTGAATGATAGCTGGCAGCATGGCATAAATGTGTCCGTCACAAACGCACATTGGTCTGGGTGAATGATAGCTGGCAGCATGGCATAAATGTGTCCGTCACAAACGCACGCTGGTCTGGGTAAATGGTAGGTGGCAGCTAGGCATAAATGTGTTCTTCACAAATGCACATTGGTCTAGGTGAATGACAGCTGGCAGCAGAACATAAATGTGTCCTTCACAAACGCACATTGGACTGGGCGAATGATAGCTGTCAGCATGGCATAAATGTGTCCGTCACAAACGCACATTGGTATGGGTGAATGATAGCTGGCAGCATGGCATAAATGTGTCCTTCACAAACGCACATAGTTCTGGGTAAATGATAGCTGGCAGCATGGCATAAATGTGTCCTTCAGAAACGCACATTGGTCTTGGTAAATGATAGCTGGCAGCATGGCATAAATGTGTCCTTCACAAACGCACATTGGTCTTGGTGAATTATAGCTGGCAGCGTGGTATTAATGTGTCCTTCACAAACGCACATTGTTCTGGGTAAATGATAGATGGCAGCATGGCATAAACGTGTCCTTCACAAACGCACATTGGTCTAGGCAAATGATAGCTGGCAGCATGGCATAAATGTGTCCTTCACAAACGCACATTGGTCAAGGTGAATGGCAACTGGCAGCATAACATAAATGTGTCCTTCACAAACGCACATTGGTCTGGGCGAATGATTGCTGGCAGCATGGCATAAATGTGTCCGTCACAAACGCACATCGGTCTGGGTGAATGATAGCTGGCAGCATGGCATAAATGTGTCCTTCACAAACGCACATTGGTCTTGGTAAATGATAGCTGGCAGCGTGGCATAAATGTGTCCTTCACAAATGCACATTGCTCTTGGTAAATGATAGCTGGCAGCATGGCATAAATGTGTTCTTCACAAACGCACATTGGTCTGGGTGAATGATAGCTGGCAGCATGGCATAAATGTGTCCTTCACAAACGCACATTGGTCTGGGTGAATGACAGCTTGCAGCGTTGCATTAATGTGTCCTTCACAAACGCACATTTGTCTGGGTGAATGATAGCTGGCAGCATGGCATAAATGTGTCCTTCACAAACGCACATTGGTCTAGGCAAATGATAGCTGGCAGCATGGCATAAATGTGTCCTTCACAAACGCACCCAAATGACAGCTGGCAGCAGAACATAAATGTGTCCTTCACAAACGCACATTGGACTGGGCGAATGATAGCTGTCAGCATGGCATAAATGTGTCCGTCACAAACGCACATTGGTATGGGTGAATGATAGCTGGCAGCATGGCATAAATGTGTCCTTCAAAAACGCACATTGGTCTTGGTAAATGATAGCTGGCAGCATGGCATAAATGTGTCCTTCACAAACGCACATTGGTCTTGGTGAATTATAGCTGGCAGCGTGGTATTAATGTGTCCTTCACAAACGCACATTGTTCTGGGTAAATGATAGATGGCAGCATGGCATAAACGTGTCCTTCACAAACGCACATTGGTCTAGGCAAATGATAGCTGGCAGCATGGCATGAATGTGTCCTTCACAAACGCACATTGGTCTGGGTGAATGATAGCTGGCAGCATGGCATAAATGTGTCCTTCTCAAACGCACATTGGTCTGGGTAAATGATAGCTGGCAGCATGGCATAAATGTGTCCTTCACAAACGCACATTGGTCTAGGTAAATGATAGCTGGCAGCATGGCATAAATGTGTCCTTCACAAACGCACATTGGTCTGGGTAAATGATAGCTGGCAGCTAGGCATAAATGTGTTCTTCACAAACGCACATTGGTCTGGGTGAATGATTGCTGGCAGTGTGGCATAAATGTGTCCTTCACAAACGCACATTGGTCTGGGTGAATGATAGCTGGCAGCATGGCATAAATGTGTCCGTCACAAACGCACATTGGACTGGGCGAATGATAGCTGTCAGCATGGCATAAATGTGTCCGTCACAAACGCACATTGGTATGGGTGAATGATAGCTGGCAGCATGGCATAAATGTGTCCTTCACAAACGCACATTGGTCTGGGTGAATGATAGCTGGCAGCATGGCATAAATGTGTCCTTCACAAACGCACATTGGTCTTGGTGAATTATAGCTGGCAGCGTGGTATTAATGTGTCCTTCACAAACGCACATTGTTCTGGATAAATGATAGCTGGCAGCATAGCATAAATGTGTCCTTCAAAAACGCACATTGGTCTGGGTAAATGATAGCTGGCAGCGTGGCATAAATGTGTCCTTCACAAACGCACATTGCTCTTGGTAAATGATAGCTGGCAGTATGGCATAAATGTGTTCTTCACAAACGCACATTGGTCTGGGTGAATGATAGCTGGCAGCATGGCATAAATGTGTCCGTCACAAACGCACATTGGTCTGGGTGAATGATAGCTGGCAGCATGGCATAAATGTGTCCGTCACAAACGCACGCTGGTCTGGGTAAATGGTAGGTGGCAGCTAGGCATAAATGTGTTCTTCACAAATGCACATTGGTCTAGGTGAATGACAGCTGGCAGCAGAACATAAATGTGTCCTTCACAAACGCACATTGGACTGGGCGAATGATAGCTGTCAGCATGGCATAAATGTGTCCGTCACAAACGCACATTGGTATGGGTGAATGATAGCTGGCAGCATGGCATAAATGTGTCCTTCACAAACGCACATAGTTCTGGGTAAATGATAGCTGGCAGCATGGCATAAATGTGTCCTTCAGAAACGCACATTGGTCTTGGTAAATGATAGCTGGCAGCATGGCATAAATGTGTCCTTCACAAACGCACATTGGTCTTGGTGAATTATAGCTGGCAGCGTGGTATTAATGTGTCCTTCACAAACGCACATTGTTCTGGGTAAATGATAGATGGCAGCATGGCATAAACGTGTCCTTCACAAACGCACATTGGTCTAGGCAAATGATAGCTGGCAGCATGGCATAAATGTGTCCTTCACAAACGCACATTGGTCAAGGTGAATGGCAACTGGCAGCATAACATAAATGTGTCCTTCACAAACGCACATTGGTCTGGGCGAATGATTGCTGGCAGCATGGCATAAATGTGTCCGTCACAAACGCACATCGGTCTGGGTGAATGATAGCTGGCAGCATGGCATAAATGTGTCCTTCACAAACGCACATTGGTCTTGGTAAATGATAGCTGGCAGCGTGGCATAAATGTGTCCTTCACAAACGCACATTGCTCTTGGTAAATGATAGCTGGCAGCATGGCATAAATGTGTTCTTCACAAACGCACATTGGTCTGGGTGAATGATAGCTGGCAGCATGGCATAAATGTGTCCTTCACAAACGCACATTGGTCTGGGTGAATGACAGCTTGCAGCGTTGCATTAATGTGTCCTTCACAAACGCACATTTGTCTGGGTGAATGATAGCTGGCAGCATGGCATAAATGTGTCCTTCACAAACGCACATTGGTCTAGGCAAATGATAGCTGGCAGCATGGCATAAATGTGTCCTTCACAAACGCACCCAAATGACAGCTGGCAGCAGAACATAAATGTGTCCTTCACAAACGCACATTGGACTGGGCGAATGATAGCTGTCAGCATGGCATAAATGTGTCCGTCACAAACGCACATTGGTATGGGTGAATGATAGCTGGCAGCATGGCATAAATGTGTCCTTCAGAAACGCACATTGGTCTTGGTAAATGATAGCTGGCAGCATGGCATGAATGTGTCCTTCACAAACGCACATTGGTCTTGGTGAATTATAGCTGGCAGCGTGGTATTAATGTGTCCTTCACAAACGCACATTGTTCTGGGTAAATGATAGATGGCAGCATGGCATAAACGTGTCCTTCACAAACGCACATTGGTCTAGGCAAATGATAGCTGGCAGCATGGCATGAATGTGTCCTTCACAAACGCACATTGGTCTGGGTGAATGATAGCTGGCAGCATGGCATAAATGTGTCCTTCTCAAACGCACATTGGTCTGGGTAAATGATAGCTGGCAGCATGGCATAAATGTGTCCTTCACAAACGCACATTGGTCTAGGTAAATGATAGCTGGCAGCATGGCATAAATGTGTCCTTCACAAACGCACATTGGTCTGGGTAAATGATAGCTGGCAGCTAGGCATAAATGTGTTCTTCACAAACGCACATTGGTCTGGGTGAATGATTGCTGGCAGTGTGGCATAAATGTGTCCTTCACAAACGCACATTGGTCAAGGTGAATGGCAGCTGGCAGCATAACATAAATGTGTCCTTCACAAACGCACATTGGTCTGGGCGAATGATTGCTGGCAGCATGGCATAAATGTGTCCTTCTCAAACGCACATTGGTCTGGGTAAATGATAGCTGGCAGCATAACATAAATGTGTCCTTCACAAACGCACATTGGTCTGGGTGAATGATAGCTGGCAGCATGGCATAAATGTGTCCTTCACAAACGCACATTGGTCTTGGTGAATAATAGCTGGCAGCGTGGTATTAATGTGTCCTTCACAAACACACATTGTTCTGGATAAATGATAGCTGGCAGCATAGCATAAATGTGTCCTTCAAAAACGCACATTGGTCTGGGTAAATGATAGCTGGCAGCGTGGCATAAATGTGTCCTTCACAAACGCACATTGCTCTTGGTAAATGATAGCTGGCAGTATGGCATAAATGTGTTCTTCACAAACGCACATTGGTCTGGGTGAATGATAGCTGGCAGCATGGCATAAATGTGTCCGTCACAAACGCACATTGGTCTGGGTGAATGATAGCTGGCAGCATGGCATAAATGTGTCCGTCACAAACGCACGCTGGTCTGGGTAAATGGTAGCTGGCAGCTAGGCATAAATGTGTTCTTCACAAATGCACATTGGTCTGGGTGAATGACAGCTTGCAGCGTGGCATTAATGTGTCCTTCACAAACGCACATTTGTCTGGGTGAATGATAGCTGGCAGCATGGCATAAATGTGTCCTTCACAAACGCACATTGGTCTAGGCAAATGATAGCTGGCAGCATGGCATAAATGTGTCCTTCACAAACGCACATTGGTCTGGGTGAATGATAGCTGGCAGCATGGCATAAATGTGTCCTTCACAAACGCACATTGGTCTTGGTGAATTATAGCTGGCAGCGTGGTATTAATGTGTCCTTCACAAACGCACATTGTTCTGGATAAATGATAGCTGGCAGCATAGCATAAATGTGTCCTTCAAAAACGCACATTGGTCTGGGTAAATGATAGCTGGCAGCGTGGCATAAATGTGTCCTTCACAAACGCACATTGCTCTTGGTAAATGATAGCTGGCAGTATGGCATAAATGTGTTCTTCACAAACGCACATTGGTCTGGGTGAATGATAGCTGGCAGCATGGCATAAATGTGTCCGTCACAAACGCACATTGGTCTGGGTGAATGATAGCTGGCAGCATGGCATAAATGTGTCCGTCACAAACGCACGCTGGTCTGGGTAAATGGTAGGTGGCAGCTAGGCATAAATGTGTTCTTCACAAATGCACATTGGTCTAGGTGAATGACAGCTGGCAGCAGAACATAAATGTGTCCTTCACAAACGCACATTGGACTGGGCGAATGATAGCTGTCAGCATGGCATAAATGTGTCCGTCACAAACGCACATTGGTATGGGTGAATGATAGCTGGCAGCATGGCATAAATGTGTCCTTCACAAACGCACATAGTTCTGGGTAAATGATAGCTGGCAGCATGGCATAAATGTGTCCTTCAGAAACGCACAATGGTCTTGGTAAATGATAGCTGGCAGCATGGCATAAATGTGTCCTTCACAAACGCACATTGTTCTTGGTGAATTATAGCTGGCAGCGTGGTATTAATGTGTCCTTCACAAACGCACATTGTTCTGGGTAAATGATAGATGGCAGCATGGCATAAACGTGTCCTTCACAAACGCACATTGGTCTAGGTAAATGATAGCTGGCAGCATGGCATAAATGTGTCCTTCACAAACGCACATTGGTCAAGGTGAATGGCAACTGGCAGCATAACATAAATGTGTCCTTCACAAACGCACATTGGTCTGGGCGAATGATTGCTGGCAGCATGGCATAAATGTGTCCGTCACAAACGCACATCGGTCTGGGTGAATGATAGCTGGCAGCATGGCATAAATGTGTCCTTCACAAACGCACATTGGTCTTGGTAAATGATAGCTGGCAGCGTGGCATAAATGTGTCCTTCACAAACGCACATTGCTCTTGGTAAATGATAGCTGGCAGCATGGCATAAATGTGTTCTTCACAAACGCACATTGGTCTGGGTGAATGATAGTTGGCAGCATGGCATAAATGTGTCCGTCACAAACGCACATTGGACTGGGCGAATGATAGCTGTCAGCATGGCATAAATGTGTCCGTCACAACCGCACATTGGTATGGGTGAATGATAGCTGGCAGCATGACATAAATGTGTCCTTCACAAACGCACATTGGTCTGGGTGAATGACAGCTTGCAGCGTTGCATTAATGTGTCCTTCACAAACGCACATTTGTCTGGGTGAATGATAGCTGGCAGCATGGCATAAATGTGTCCTTCACAAACGCACATTGGTCTAGGCAAATGATAGCTGGCAGCATGGCATAAATGTGTCCTTCACAAACGCACATTGTTCTGGGTGAATGATAGCTGGCAGCATGGCATAAATGTGTCCTTCTCAAACGCACATTGGTCTGGGTAAATGATAGCTGGCAGCATGGCATAAATGTGTCCTTCACAAACGCACATTGGTCTAGGTAAATGATAGCTGGCAGCATGGCATAAATGTGTCCTTCAGAAATGAACATTGGTCTGGGTAAATGATAGCTGGCTGCGTGGCATAACTGTGTCCTTCACAAACGCACATTGGTCTGGGTAAACGATAGATGGCAGCATGGCATCAACGTGTCCTTCAAAAACGCACATTGGTCTGGGTAAATGATAGCTGACAGCATGACATCAATGTGTCCGTCACAAACGCACATTGGTCTGGGTGAATGATAGCTGGCAGCATGGCATAAATGTGTCCGTCACAAACGCACGCTGGTCTGGGTAAATGGTAGCTGGCAGCTAGGCATAAATGTGTTCTTCACAAATGCACATTGGTCTAGGTGAATGACAGCTGGCAGCAGAACATAAATGTGTCCTTCACAAACGCACATTGGACTGGGCGAATGATAGCTGTCAGCATGGCATAAATGTGTCCGTCACAAACGCACATTGGTATGGGTGAATGATAGCTGGCAGCATGGCATAAATGTGTCCTTCATAAACGCACATTGGTCTTGGTAAATGATAGCTGGCAGCATGGCATAAATGTGTCCTTCACAAACGCACATTGGTCTTGGTGAATTATAGCTGGCAGCGTGGTATTAATGTGTCCTTCACAAACGCACATTGTTCTGAGTAAATGATAGATGGCAGCATGGCATGAACGTGTCCTTCACAAATGAACATTGGTCTGGGTAAATGATAGCTGGCTGCGTGGCATAAATGTGTCCTTCACAAACGCACATTGGTCTGGGTAAACGATAGATGGCAGCATGGCATCAACGTGTCCTTCAAAAACGCACATTGGTCTGGGTAAATGATAGCTGACAGCATGACATCAATGTGTCCTTCACAAACGCACATTGCTTTTGGTAAATGATAGCTGGCAGCATGGCATAAACGTGTCCTTCACAAATGAAATTGGTCTGGGTAAATGATAGCTGGCAGCATGGCATAAATGTGTCCTTCACAAACGCACATTGCTCTTGGTAAATGATAGATGGCAGCATGGCATAAACGTGTCCTTCACATACGCACATTGGTCTGGGTAAATGATAGCTGGCAGCATGGCATAAACGTGTCCTTCACAAATGAACATTGGTCTGGGTAAATGATAGCTGGCAGCATGGCATAAATGTGTCCTTCACAAACGCACATTGGTCTGGGTAAATGATAGCTGGCAGCATGGCATAAATGTGTCCTTCACATACGCACATTGGTCTGGGTAAATGATAGCTGGCAGCATGGCATAAATGTGTCCTTCTCAAACGCACATTGCTCTTGATAAATGATAGATGGCAGCATGGCATAAATGTGTTCTTCACAAACGCACACTGGTCTGGGTGAATGATAGCTGGCAGCATGGCATAAATGTGTCCGTCACAAACGCACACTGGTCTGGGTAAATGGTAGCTGGCAGCTAGGCATAAATGTGTTCTTCACAAATGCACATTGGTCTAGGTGAATGACAGCTGGCAGCATAACATAAATGTGTCCTTCACAAACGCACATTGGACTGGGCGAATGATAGCTGGCAGCATGGCATAAATGTGTCCGTCACAAACGCACATTGGATGGGTAAATGATAGCTGGCAGCATGGCATAAATGTGTCCTTCACAAACCCACATTGGTCTGGGTGAATGATAGCTGGCAGCGTGGCATTCATGTGTTCTTCACAAACGCACATAGTTCTGGGTAAATGATAGCTGGCAGCATGGCATAAATGTGTCCTTCAGAAACGCACATTGGTCTGGGTAAATGATAGCTGGCAGCATGGCATAAATGTGTACTTCACAAACGCACATTGGTCTGGGTAAATGATAGCTGGCAGCATGGCATAAATGTGTCCTTCCTTTTTTTTAGGGTCATGGACCGTTCCATATATATAACTTTATTCGTATTTAGGCCTCCGGCCCATGTACGCAAATAATAATAAATCATTACATGTCTGTCATAGGTTTGAAAATAAAGTATAAAAGATTTGAATTACATTTTCTCTTTAATTTTAAATACATGAAAACAAAATAAAGCAACACTTTCAATATCAGTCGTGTTGTCTGATGCCATTATCTTGTGAAAATCCTGCAAGGTGTTTGCTGCATGGTCCTGGAGAGACTGGGGGAGAAATGTTTGCGTGAATGTGTTGAGTTTTGGGCATTTTAGAAGAAAGTGGAACTCGTCTTCAATTTCAGACAAACATAGATCGCAAATTCTATACTCTCTGGCGATTCCTCTGTGTCTACCGACTTCTATAGCTAGGGGGTGATCTGAACACCATAAACGGGCATATGCTCTACGAAGTTTTGTGTTGACTGAAGGCTTTAAGTACATTTCTCTGCCAAAGTTAAATTTAAATTGTCGATAATGATTTGTTTTCTCCGCCGTACATATATCAGAGTACCAAATTCTTTTGACTTCATTTTGCGTACGGCTTTTGAACTCAAGTAGAAAATTTTCTCTGTTTTCAACGCCTTGATTTTCCCAGACTGTGCCAAAACCTAAATTGTCTAATAGGAGCATTATTTCAGTAGCCCAAGTGCGTTTGCCTTGATTGTGCATATTTAAAAGCATTTTATAAGCTTTATTTGGCAGACGCTCGTCCCCTAATCTGGTAACCCTAAGCCAGTATTTAATGCAGCGTGTTGAGTAATAGCAAAATAATGGAAGTCGTCCGCAGTTTCCCAATACCATACTTGAAGATGTGGTCCTTGCTAATCCTAAATATCTTTTACAATATTCTGTGTGGATACTTTCTAGGTGATCATATGTCTTGAAACCCCAAAACGTCCGAAACGTCTTCTGCTTACATTGTGTTATCCACCAGATACCAATTAGATCATTGTCTCCATGTGAAACGTCTTCAGCTCATATTGTGTTATCCACCAGACACCAATTAGATCATTGTCTCCATGTGAAACGTCTTCCGCTCACATTGTGTTATCCACTTGACGCCAATTATTTCATTGTCTCTATGTAAAACGTCTACCGCTCACATTGTGTTATCCACCAGATTGCAATGAGATCATTGTCTCTATGTGAAAAGTCTTCCACTCACATTGTGTTATCTACCAGATGCCAATTAGATCATTGTCTCCATGTGAAACGTCTTCCGCTCAGTGTATTATCCACCAGATGCCAATTAGATCATTGTCTCCATGTGAAACGTCTTCCGCTCACATTGTGTTATCCACTTGACGCCAATTATTTCATTCTCTCCATGTAAAACGTCTTCCGCTCACATTGTGTTATCCACTTGACGCCAATTAGATCATTGTCTCCATGTGAAATGTCTTCCATTCACATTGTGTTATCCACCAGATACCAATTAGATCATTGTCTCCATGTGAAACGTCTTCAGCTCATATTGCGTTATCCACCAGATACCAATTAGATCATTGTCTCCATGTGAAACGTCTTCCGCTCACATTGTATTATCCACCAGATGCCAATTAGATCATTGTCTCCATGTGGAACGTCTTCCGCTCACATTGTATTATCCACCAGATGCCAATTAGATCATAGTCTCCATGTGGAACGTCTCCGCTCACATTGTATTATCCACCAGAGGCCAATTAGATCATTGTCTCCATGTGAAACGTCTTCCGCTCACAGTGTATTATCCACCAGATGCCAATTAGATCATTGTCTCCATGTTGAAAATTCTTCTGCTCACATTGTGTTATCCACCAGATGCCAATTATTTCATTGTATCCATGTGAAACGTCTTCAGCTCATATTGTGTTATCCACCAGATACCAATTAGATCATTGTCTCCATGTGAAACGCCTTCCGCTCACATTGTGTTATCCACTTGACGCCAATTATTTCATTCTCTCCATGTAAAACGTCTTCCGCTCACATTGTGTTATCCACCAGATGCCAATTAGATCATTGTCTCCATGTGAAAGGTCTTCTGCACACATTGTGTTATCCACCAGATACCAATGAGATCATTGTCTCCATGTGAAACGTCTCCCACTCACACTGTGTTATCCACCAGATATCAATTAGATCATTGTCTCCATGTGAAAAGTCAGTCGCTCACATTGTGTTATCCAACAGATACAAATTAGATCATTGTCTCCATGTGAAACGTCTTCCGCTCACATTGTGTTATCCATCAAATACCAATTAGATCATTGTCACCATGTGAAACGTCTTCTGATCACATTGTGTTATCCACCAGATACCAATTAGATCATTGTCTCCATGTGAAACGTCTTCCGCTCACATTGTGTTATCCACTTGACGCCAATTATTTCATTCTCTCCATGTAAAACGTCTACCGCTCACATTGTGTTATCCACCAGATGGCAATTAGATCATTGTCTCCACGAGGAACGTCTTCCGCTCACATTGTATTATCCACCAGATGCCAATTAGATCATTGTCTCCATGTGGAACGTCTTCCGATCACAGTGTATTATCCACCAGATGCCAATTAGATCATTGTCTCCATGTGAAACGTCTTCCGCTCACATTGTGTTATCCACCAGATGGCAATTAGATCATTGTCTCCACGAGGAACGTCTTCCGCTCACATTGTATTATCCACCAGATGCCAATTAGATCATTGTCTCCATGTGGAACGTCTTCCGATCACAGTGTATTATCTACCAGATGCCAATTAGATCATTATCTCCATGTGAAACGTCTTCCGCTCACATTGTGTTATCCACTTGACGCCAATTATTTCATTCTCTCCATGTAAAACGTCTTCCGCTCACATTGTGTTATCCACTTGACGCCAATTAGATCATTGTCTCCATGTGAAATGTCTTCCATTCACATTGTGTTATCCACCAGATACCAATTAGATCATTGTCTCCATGTGAAACGTCTTCAGCTCATATTGTGTTATCCACCAGATACCAATTAGATCATTGTCTCCATGTGAAACGTCTTCCGATCACATTGTGTTATCCACTTGACGCCAATTATTTCATTCTTTCCATGGAAAACGTCTTCCGCTCACATTGTATTATCCACCAGATGCCAATTAGATCATTGTCTCCATGTGGAACGTCTTCCGCTCACATTGTATTATCCACCAGATGCCAATTAGATCATTGTCTCCATGTGAAACGTCTTCTGCTCACATTGTATTATCCACCAGATAGCAATTAGATCATTGTCTCTGTGTTGAACCTTCTTCCGCTCACATTGTGTTATCCACCAGATAAAAATTAGATCATTGTCTCCATGTGAAACGTCTTCCGCTCACATTGTGTTATCCACCAGATGCAATTAGATCATTGTCTCCATGCGAAACGTCTTCAGCTGATATTGTGTTATCCACCAGATGCCAATTAGATCATAGTCTCCATGTGGAACGTCTCCGCTCACATTGTATTATCCACCAGATGCCAATTAGATCATTGTCTCCATGTGAAACGTCTACTGCTCACAGTGTATTATCCACCAGATGCCAATTACATCATTGTCTCCATGTGAAACGTCTTCCGCTCACATTGTGTTATCCACCAGATGCCAATTAGATCATTGTCTCCATGTGAAACGTCTTCAGCTCATATTCTGTTATCCACCAGATACCAATTAGATTATTGTCTCCATGTGAAACGTCTTCCGCTCACATTGTGTTATCCACTTGATGCCAATTATTTCATTCTCTCCATGTAAAACGTCTACCGCTCACATTGTGTTATCCACCAGATGCCAATTAGATCATTGTCTCCATGTGGAACGTCTTCCGCTCACATTGTATTATCCACCAGATGCCAATTAGATCATTGTCTCCATGTGAAACGTCTTTTGCTCACATTGTATTATCCACCAGATACCAATTAGATCATTATCTCTATGTTGAACCATCTTCTGCTCACATTGAGTTATCCACCAGATAAAAATTAGATCATTGTCTCCATGTGAAACGTCTGTCGCTCACATTGTGTTATCCACCAGATACCAATTAGATCATTGTCTCCATGTGAAACGTCTTCCGCTCACATTGTGTTATCCATCAAATACCAATTAGATCATTGTCTCCATGTGAAACGTCTTCTGATCACATTGTGTTATCCACCAGATACCAATTAGATCATTGTCTCCATGTGAAACGTCTTCCGCTCACATTCTGTTATGCACCAGATGCCAATTATTTCATTGTCTCCATGTGAAACGTCTTCCGCTCACACTGTGTTATCCACCAGATACCAATTAGATCATTGTCTCCATGTGAAACGTCTTCCGCTCACTTTGTGTTATCCACCAGATTGCAATGAGATCATTGTCTCTATGTGAAAAGTCTTCCACTCACATTGTGTTATCTCCCAGATGCCAATTTGATCATTGTCTCCATGTGAAAAGTCTTCCGCTCAGTGTATTATCCACCAGATGCCAATTAGATCATTGTCTGCATGTGAAACGTCTTCCGCTCACATTGTGTTATCCACTTGACGCCAATTATTTCATTCTCTCCATGTGAAATGTCTTCCATTCACATTGTGTTATCCACCAGATACCAATTAGATCATTGTCTCCATGTTGAAACTTCTACCGCTCACATTGTGTTATCCACCAGATACCAATTATTTCATTGTCTCCATGTGAAAAGTCTGCCGCCCACATTGTGTTATCCACCAGATGCCAATGAGATCTTTTCTCCATGTGAAACGTCTTCACCTCATATTGTGTTATCCACAATATACCAATTAGATCATTGTCTCCATGTGAAACGTTTTCCGCCCACATTGTGTTATCCACCAGATGCCAATTAGATCATAGTCTCCATGTGGAATGTCTTCCGCTCACATTGTATTATCCACCAGATGTCAATTAGATCATTGTCTCCATGTGAAACGTCTTCCGCTCACATTGTGTTATCCACCAGATACCAATTAGATCATTGTCTCTATGTTGAACCTTCTTCCGCTCACATTGAGTTATCCACCAGATAAAAATTAGATCATTGTCTCCATGTGAAACGTCTTCCGCTCACATTGTGTTATCCACCAGATGCCAATTAGATCATTGTCTCCATGTGAAACGTCTTCAGCTCATATTGTGTTATGCACCAGATAGCAATTAGATCATTGTCTCCATGTGAAACGTCTTCTGCACACATTGTGTTATCCACCAGATACCAATGAGATCATTGTCTCCATGTGAAACGTCTCCCACTCACATTGTATTATCCACCAGATATCAATTAGATCATTGTCTCCATGTGAAACGTCTGTCGCTCACATTGTGTTATCCACCAGATACCAATTAGATCATTGTCTCCATGTGAAACGTCTTCCGCTCACATTGTGTTATCCATCAAATACCAATTAGATCATTGTCTCCATGTGAAACGTCTTCTGATCACATTGTGTTATCCACCAGATACCAATTAGATCATTGTCTCCATGTGAAACGTCTTCTGCTCACATTGTATTATCCACCAGATACCAATTAGATCATTGTCTATATGTTGAATTTTCTTCCGCTCACATTGTGTTATCCGCCAGATACCATTAGATCATTGTCTCCTTGTGAAACGTCTTCCGCTCACATTGTGTTATGCACCAGATGCCAATTATTTCATTGTCTCCATGTGAAACGTCTTCCGCTCACATTGTGTTATCCACCAGATACCAATTAGATCATTGTCTCCATGTGAAACGTCTTCCGCTCACTTTGTGTTATCCACCAGATTGCAATGAGATCATTGCCTCTACGTGAAAAGTCTTCCACTCACATTGTGTTATCTACCAGATGCCAATTAGATCATTGTCTCCATGTGAAAAGTTTTCCGCTCACATTGTGTTATCCACTTGACGCCCATTATTTCATTCTCGCCATGTAAAACGTCTTCCGCTCACATTGTGTTATCCACTTGACGCCAATTAGATCATTGTCTCCATGTGAAATGTCTTCCATTCACATTGTATTATCCACCAGATACCAATTAGATCATTGTCTCCATGTTGAAACTTCTTCCGCTCACATTGTGTTATCCACCAGATGCCAATTATTTCATTGTCTCCATGTGAAACGTCTGCCGCCCACATTGTGATATCCACCAGATGCCAATTAGATCATTGTCTCCATGTGAAACGTCTTCACCTCATATTGTGTTATCCACAAGATACCAATTAGATCATTGTCTCCATGTGAAACGTCTTTTGCTCACATTGTGTTATCCACTTGACGCCAGTTATTTCATTCTCTCCATGTAAAACGTCTTCCGCTCACATTGTGTTATCCACCAGATGCCAATTAGATCATTGTCTCCATGTGGAACGTCGAACGCTCACATTGTATTATCCACCAGATGCCAATTAGATCATTGTCTCCATGTGAAACGTCTTGTGCTCACATTGTATTATCCACCAGATACCAATTAGATCATTGTCTCTATGTTGAACCTTCTTCCGCTCACATTGAGTTATCCACCAGATAAAAATTAGATCATTGTCTCCATGTGAAACGTCTTCCGCTCATATTGTGTTATCCACCAGATGCCAATTAGATCATTGTCTCCATGTGAAACGTCTTCCGCTCACATTGTGTTATCCACCAGATGCCAATTAGATCATTGTCTCCATGTGAAACGTCTTTAGCTCATATTGTGTTATCCACCAGATACCAATTAGATCATTGTCTCCATGTGAAACGTCTTCCGCTCACATTGTGTTATCCACTTGATGCCAATTATTTCATTGTCTCCATGTGAAACGTCTTCAGCTCATATTGTGTTATCCACCAGATACCAATTAGATCATTGTCTCCATGTGAAACGTCTTCCGCTCACATTGTGTTATCGACCAGATGCCAATTAGATCATTGTCTCCATGTGAAACGTATTCCGCTCACATTGTGTTATCCACCAGATGCCAATTAGATCATTGTCTCCATGTGAAACGTATTCCGCTCACATTGTGTTATCCACCAGATACCAATTAGATCATTGTCTCCATGTGAAACGTCTTCCGCTCACATTGTGTTATCGACCAGATGCCAATTAGATCATTGTCTCCATGTGAAACGTCTTCCGCTCACATTGTGTTATCCACCAGATGCCAATTAGATCATTGTCTTCATGTGAAACGTCTTCAGCTCATATTGCGTTATCCACCAGATACCAATTAGATCATTGTCTCCATGTGAAACGTCTTCCCATCACATTGTGTTATCCACTTGACGCCAATTATTTCATTTTCTCCATGTAAAACGTCTTCCGCTCACATTGTGTTATCCACTTGACTCCAATTAGATCATTGTCTCCATGTGAAATGTCTTCCATTCACATTGTGTTATTGACCAGATACCAATTAGATCATTGTCTTCATGTTGAAAATTCTTCCGCTCACATTGTGTTATCCACCAGATGGCAATTATTTCATTGTCTCCATGTGAAACGTCTTCCGCTAACATTGTGTTATCCACCAGATATCAATTAGATCATTGTCTCCATGTGAAACGTCTTCCGCTCACATTGTGTTATGCACTTGACGCCAATTATTTCATTGTCTCCATGTGAAACGTCTTCCGCTCACATTGTGTTATCCACCAGATGCCAATTAGATCATTGTCTCCATGTGAAACGTCTTCAGCTCATATTGTGTTATCCACCAGATACCAATTAGATCATTGTCTCCATGTGAAACGTCTTCCGCTCACATTGTGTTATCCACTTGACGCCAATTATTTCATTCTCTCCATGTAAAACGTCTTCCGCTCACATTGTGTTATCCACCAGATGCCAATTAGATCATTGTCTCCATGTGGAACGTCTTCCGCTCACATTGTATTATCCACCAGATACCAATTAGATCATTGTCTCCATGTGAAACGTCTTCCGCTCACATTGTGTTATCCACCAGATGCCAATTATTTCATTGTCTCCATGTGAAACGTCTTCCGCTAACATTGTGTTATCCACCAGATATCAATTAGATCATTGTCTCCATGTGAAACGTCTTCCGCTCACATTGTGTTATCCACTTGACGCCAATTATTTCATTCTCTCCATGTGAAGCGTCTTCCGCTCACATTGTGTTATCCACTTGACGCCAATTATTTCATTCTCTCCATGTAAAACGTCTTCCGCTCACATTGTGTTATCCACCAGATGCCAATTAGATCATTGTCTCCATGTGGAACGTCTTCCGCTCACATTGTATTATCCACCAGATGCCAATTAGATCATTGTCTCCATGTGAAACGTCTTCTGCTCACATTGTATTATCCACCAGATACCAATTAGATCATTGTCTATATGTTGAATTTTCTTCCGCTCACATTGTGTTATCCGCCAGATACCATTAGATCATTGTCTCCATGTGAAACGTCTTCCGCTCACATTGTGTTATGCACCAGATGCCAATTATTTCATTGTCTCCATGTGAAACGTCTTCCGCTCACATTGTGTTATCCACCAGATACCAATTAGATCATTGTCTCCATGTGAAACGTCTTCCGTTCACTTTGTGTTATCCACCAGATTGCAATGAGATCATTGTCTCTACGTGAAAAGTCTTCCACTCACATTGTGTTATCTACCAGATGCCAATTAGATCATTGTCTCCATGTTGAAACTTCTTCCGCTCACATTGTGTTATCCACCAGATGCCAATTATTTCATTGTCTCCATGTGAAACGTCTGCCGCCCACATTGTGATATCCACCAGATGCCAATTAGATCATTGTCTCCATGTGAAACGTCTTCACCTCATATTGTGTTATCCACAAGATACCAATTAGATCATTGTCTCCATGTGAAACGTCTTTTGCTCACATTGTGTTATCCACTTGACGCCAGTTATTTCATTCTCTCCATGTAAAACGTCTTCCGCTCACATTGTGTTATCCACCAGATGCCAATTAGATCATTGTCTCCATGTGGAACGTCTTCCGCTCACATTGTATTATCCACCAGATGCCAATTAGATCATTGTCTCCATGTGAAACGTCTTGTGCTCACATTGTATTATCCACCAGATACCATTTAGATCATTGTCTCTATGTTGAACCTTCTTCCGCTCACATTGAGTTATCCACCAGATAAAAATTAGATCATTGTCTCCATGTGAAACGTCTTCCGCTCATATTGTGTTATCCACCAGATGCCAATTAGATCATTTTCTCCATGTGAAACGTCTTCCGCTCACAGTGTGTTATCCACCAGATGCCAATTAGATCATTGTCTCCATGTGAAACGTCTTCAGCTCATATTGTGTTATCCACCAGATACCAATTAGATCATTGTCTCCATGTGAAACGTCTTCCGCTCACATTGTGTTATCCACTTGATGCCAATTATTTCATTCTCTCCATGTAAAACGTCTTCCGCTCACATTGTGTTATCCACTTGACGCCAATTAGATCATTGTCTCTATGTGAAATGTCTTCCATTCACATTGTATTATCCACCAGATACCAATTAGATCATTGTCTCCATGTTGAAACTTCTTCCGCTCACATTGTGTTATCCACCAGATGCCAATTATTTCATTGTCTCCATGTGAAACGTCTGCCGCCCACATTGTGATATCCACCAGATGCCAATTAGATCATTGTCTCCATGTGAAACGTCTTCACCTCATATTGTGTTATCCACAAGATACCAATTAGATCATTGTCTCCATGTGAAACGTCTTTTGCTCACATTGTGTTATCCACTTGACGCCAGTTATTTCATTCTCTCCATGTAAAACGTCTTCCGCTCACATTGTGTTATCCACCAGATGCCAATTAGATCATTGTCTCCATGTGGAACGTCTTCCGCTCACATTGTATTATCCACCAGATGCCAATTAGATCATTGTCTCCATGTGAAACGTCTTGTGCTCACATTGTATTATCCATCAGATACCATTTAGATCATTGTCTCTATGTTGAACCTTCTTCCGCTCACATTGAGTTATCCACCAGATAAAAATTAGATCATTGTCTCCATGTGAAACGTCTTCCGCTCATATTGTGTTATCCACCAGATGCCAATTAGATCATTTTCTCCATGTGAAACGTCTTCCGCTCACAGTGTGTTATCCACCAGATGCCAATTAGATCATTGTCTCCATGTGAAACGTCTTCAGCTCATATTGTGTTATCCACCAGATACCAATTAGATCATTGTCTCCATGTGAAACGTCTTCCGCTCACATTGTGTTATCCACTTGATGCCAATTATTTCATTCTCTCCATGTAAAACGTCTTCCGCTCACATTGTGTTATCCACTTGACGCCAATTAGATCATTGTCTCCATGTGAAATGTCTTCCATTCACATTGTGTTATTGACCAGATACCAATTAGATCATTGTCTCCATGTTGAAAATTCTTCCGCTCACATTGTGTTATCCACCAGATGCCAATTATTTCATTGTCTCCATGTGAAACGTCTTCAGCTCATATTGTGTTATCCACCAGATACCAATTAGATCATTGTCTCCATGTGAAACGTCTTCCGCTCACATTGTGTTATCGACCAGATGTCAATTAGATCATTGTCTCCATGTGAAACGTATTCCGCTCACATTGTGTTATCCATCAAATACCAATTAGATCATTGTCTCCATGTGAAACGTCTTCTGATCACATTGTGTTATCCACCAGATACCAATTAGATCATTGTCTCCATGTGAAACGTCTTCTGCTCACATTGTATTATCCACCAGATACCAATTAGATCATTGTCTATATGTTGAATTTTCTTCCGCTCACATTGTGTTATCCACCAGATACCAATTAGATCATTGTCTCCATGTGAAACGTCTTCCGCTCACATTGTGTTATCGACCAGATGCCAATTAGATCATTGTCTCCATGTGAAACGTCTTCCGCTCACATTGTGTTATCCACCAGATGCCAATTAGATCATTGTCTTCATGTGAAACGTCTTCAGCTCATATTGCGTTATCCACCAGATACCAATTAGATCATTGTCTCCATGTGAAACGTCTTCCCATCACATTGTGTTATCCACTTGACGCCAATTATTTCATTTTCTTCATGTAAAACGTCTTCCGCTCACATTGTGTTATCCACTTGACTCCAATTAGATCATTGTCTCCATGTGAAATGTCTTCCATTCACATTGTGTTATTGACCAGATACCAATTAGATCATTGTCTTCATGTTGAAAATTCTTCCGCTCACATTGTGTTATCCACCAGATGGCAATTATTTCATTGTCTCCATGTGAAACGTCTTCCGCTAACATTGTGTTATCCACCAGATATCAATTAGATCATTGTCTCCATGTGAAACGTCTTCCGCTCACATTGTGTTATCCACTTGACGCCAATTATTTCATTGTCTCCATGTGAAACGTCTTCCGCTCACATTGTGTTATCCACCAGATGCCAATTAGATCATTGTCTCCATGTGAAACGTCTTCAGCTCATATTGTGTTATCCACCAGATACCAATTAGATCATTGTCTCCATGTGAAACGTCTTCCGCTCACATTGTGTTATCCACTTGACGCCAATTATTTCATTCTCTCCATGTAAAACGTCTTCCGCTCACATTGTGTTATCCACCAGATGCCAATTAGATCATTGTCTCCATGTGGAACGTCTTCCGCTCACATTGTATTATCCACCAGATACCAATTAGATCATTGTCTCCATGTGAAACGTCTTCCGCTCACATTGTGTTATCCACCAGATGCCAATTATTTCATTGTCTCCATGTGAAACGTCTTCCGCTAACATTGTGTTATCCACCAGATATCAATTAGATCATTGTCTCCATGTGAAACGTCTTCCGCTCACATTGTGTTATCCACCAGATTGCAATGAGATCATTGTCTCCATGTGAAACGTCTTCCGCTCACATTGTGTTATCCACTTGACGCCAATTATTTCATTCTCTCCATGTGAAACGTCTTCCGCTCACATTGTGTTATCCACTTGACGCCAATTATTTCATTCTCTCCATGTAAAACGTCTTCCGCTCACATTGTGTTATCCACCAGATGCCAATTAGATCATTGTCTCCATGTGGAACATCTTCCGCTCACATTGTATTATCCACCAGATGCCAATTAGATCATTGTCTCCATGTGAAACGTCTTCCGCTCACATTGTGTTATCCACTTGACGCCAATTATTTCATTCTCTCCATGTGAAACGTCTTCCGCTCACATTGTGTTATCCACTTGACGCCAATTATTTCATTCTCTCCATGTAAAACGTCTTCCGCTCACATTGTGTTATCCACCAGATGCCAATTAGATCATTGTCTCCATGTGGAACATCTTCCGCTCACATTGTATTATCCACCAGATACCAATTAGATCATTGTCTATATGTTGAATTTTCTTCCGCTCACATTGTGTTATCCGCCAGATACAATTAGATCATTGTCTCCATGTGAAACGTCTTCCGCTCACATTGTGTTATGCACCAGATGCCAATTATTTCATTGTCTCCATGTGAAACGTCTTCCGCTCACATTGTGTTATCCACCAGATACCAATTAGATCATTGTCTCCATGTGAAACGTCTTCCGCTCACTTTGTGTTATCCACCAGATTGCAATGAGATCATTGTCTCTACGTGAAAAGTCTTCCACTCACATTGTGTTATCTACCAGATGCAAATTAGATCATTGTCTCCATGTGAAAAGTTTTCCGCTCACCTTGTGTTATCCACTTGACGCCCATTATTTCATTCTCGCCATGTAAAACGTCTTCCGCTCACATTGTGTTATCCACTTGACGCCAATTAGATCATTGTCTCCATGTGAAATGTCTTCCATTCACATTGTATTATCCACCAGATACCAATTAGATCATTGTCTCCATGTTGAAACTTCTTCCGCTCACATTGTGTTATCCACCAGATGCCAATTATTTCATTGTCTCCATGTGAAACGTCTGCCGCCCACATTGTGATATCCACCAGATGCCAATTAGATCATTGTCTCGATGTGAAACGTCTTCACCTCATATTGTGTTATCCACAAGATACCAATTAGATCATTGTCTCCATGTGAAACGTCTTTTGCTCACATTGTGTTATCCACTTGACGCCAGTTATTTCATTCTCTCCATGCAAAACGTCTTCCGCTCACATTGTGTTATCCACCAGATGCCAATTAGATCATTGTCTCCATGTGGAACGTCTTCCGCTCACATTGTATTATCCACCAGATGCCAATTAGATCATTGTCTCCATGTGAAACGTCTTGTGCTCACTTTGTATTATCCACCAGATACCAATTAGATCATTGTCTCTATGTTGAACCTTCTTCCGCTCACATTGAGTTATCCACCAGATAAAAATTAGATCATTGTCTCCATGTGAAACGTCTTCCGCTCATATTGTGTTATCCACCAGATGCCAATTAGATCATTGTCTCCATGTGAAACGTCTTCCGCTCACATTGTGTTATCCACCAGATGCCAATTAGATCATTGTCTCCATGTGAAACGTCTTCCGCTCACATTGTGTTATCCACCAGATACCAATTAGATCATTGTCTCCATGTGAAACGTCTTCCGCTCACTTTGTGTTATCCACCAGATTGCAATGAGATCATTGTCTCTACGTGAAAAGTCTTCCACTCACATTGTGTTATCTACCAGATGCAAATTAGATCATTGTCTCCATGTGAAAAGTTTTCCGCTCACCTTGTGTTATCCACTTGACGCCCATTATTTCATTCTCGCCATGTAAAACGTCTTCCGCTCACATTGTGTTATCCACTTGACGCCAATTAGATCATTGTCTCCATGTGAAATGTCTTCCATTCACATTGTATTATCCACCAGATACCAATTAGATCATTGTCTCCATGTTGAAACTTCTTCCGCTCACATTGTGTTATCCACCAGATGCCAATTATTTCATTGTCTCCATGTGAAACGTCTGCCGCCCACATTGTGATATCCACCAGATGCCAATTAGATCATTGTCTCGATGTGAAACGTCTTCACCTCATATTGTGTTATCCACAAGATACCAATTAGATCATTGTCTCCATGTGAAACGTCTTTTGCTCACATTGTGTTATCCACTTGACGCCAGTTATTTCATTCTCTCCATGCAAAACGTCTTCCGCTCACATTGTGTTATCCACCAGATGCCAATTAGATCATTGTCTCCATGTGGAACGTCTTCCGCTCACATTGTATTATCCACCAGATGCCAATTAGATCATTGTCTCCATGTGAAACGTCTTGTGCTCACATTGTATTATCCACCAGATACCAATAAGATCATTGTCTCTATGTTGAACCTTCTTCCGCTCACATTGAGTTATCCACCAGATAAAAATTAGATCATTGTCTCCATGTGAAACGTCTTCCGCTCATATTGTGTTATCCACCAGATGCCAATTAGATCATTGTCTATATGTGAAACGTCTTCCGCTCACATTGTGTTATCCACCAGATGCCAATTAGATCATTGTCTCCATGTGAAACGTCTTCCGCTCACATTGTGTTATCCACCAGATACCAATTAGATCATTGTCTCCATGTGAAACGTCTTCCGCTCACTTTGTGTTATCCACCAGATTGCAATGAGATCATTGTCTCTACGTGAAAAGTCTTCCACTCACATTGTGTTATCTACCAGATGCAAATTAGATCATTGTCTCCATGTGAAAAGTTTTCCGCTCACCTTGTGTTATCCACTTGACGCCCATTATTTCATTCTCGCCATGTAAAACGTCTTCCGCTCACATTGTGTTATCCACTTGACGCCAATTAGATCATTGTCTCCATGTGAAATGTCTTCCATTCACATTGTATTATCCACCAGATACCAATTAGATCATTGTCTCCATGTTGAAACTTCTTCCGCTCACATTGTGTTATCCACCAGATGCCAATTATTTCATTGTCTCCATGTGAAACGTCTGCCGCCCACATTGTGATATCCACCAGATGCCAATTAGATCATTGTCTCCATGTGAAACGTCTTTTGCTCACATTGTGTTATCCACTTGACGCCAGTTATTTCATTCTCTCCATGCAAAACGTCTTCCGCTCACATTGTGTTATCCACCAGATGCCAATTAGATCATTGTCTCCATGTGGAACGTCTTCCGCTCACATTGTATTATCCACCAGATGCCAATTAGATCATTGTCTCCATGTGAAACGTCTTGTGCTCACATTGTATTATCCACCAGATACCAATTAGATCATTGTCTCTATGTTGAACCTTCTTCCGCTCACATTGAGTTATCCACCAGATAAAAATTAGATCATTGTCTCCATGTGAAACGTCTTCCGCTCATATTGTGTTATCCACCAGATGCCAATTAGATCATTGTCTCCATGTGAAACGTCTTCCGCTCACATTGTGTTATCCACCAGATGCCAATTAGATCATTGTCTCCATGTGAAACGTCTACAGCTCATATTGTGTTATCCACCAGATACCAATTAGATCATTGTCTCCATGTGAAACGTCTTCCGCTCACATTGTGTTATCCACTTGATGCCAATTATTTCATTCTCTCCATGTAAAACGTCTACCGCTCACATTGTGTTATCCACCAGATGCCAATTAGATCATAGTCTCCATGTGGAACGTCTCCGCTCACATTGTATTATCCACCAGATGCCAATTAGATCATTGTCTCCATGTGAAACGTCTTCCGTTCACAGTGTATTATCCACCAGATGCCAATTAAATCATTGTCTCCATGTGAAACGTCTTCCGCTGACATTGTGTTATCCACTTGACGCCAATTATTTCATTCTCTCCATGTAAAACGTCTTCCGCTCACATTGTGTTATCCACTTGACGCCAATTAGATCATTGTCTCCATGTGAAATGTCTTCCATTCACATTGTGTTATTGACCAGATACCAATTAGATCATTGTCTCCATGTTGAAAATTCTTCCGCTCACATTGTGTTATCCACCAGATGCCAATTATTTCATTGTCTCCATGTGAAACGTCTTCAGCTCATATTGTGTTATCCACCAGATACCAATTAGATCATTGTCTCCATGTGAAACGTCTTCCGCTCACATTGTGTTATCGACCAGATGCCAATTAGATCATTGTCTCCATGTGAAACGTATTCCGCTCACATTGTGTTATCCATCAAATACCAATTAGATCATTGTCTCCATGTGAAACGTCTTCTGATCACATTGTGTTATCCACCAGATGCCAATTAGATCATAGTCTCCATGTGGAACGTCTCCGCTCACATTGTATTATCCACCAGATGCCAATTAGATCATTGTCTCCATGTGAAACGTCTTCCGCTCACAGTGTATTATCCACCAGATGCCAATTAAATCATTGTCTCCATGTGAAACGTCTTCCGCTGACATTGTGTTATCCACTTGACGCCAATTATTTCATTCTCTCCATGTAAAACGTCTTCCGCTCACATTGTGTTATCCACTTGACGCCAATTAGATCATTGTCTCCATGTGAAATGTCTTCCATTCACATTGTGTTATTGACCAGATACCAATTAGATCATTGTCTCCATGTTGAAAATTCTTCCGCTCACATTGTGTTATCCACCAGATGCCAATTATTTCATTGTCTCCATGTGAAACGTCTTCAGCTCATATTGTGTTATCCACCAGATACCAATTAGATCATTGTCTCCATGTGAAACGTCTTCCGCTCACATTGTGTTATCGACCAGATGCCAATTAGATCATTGTCTCTATGTGAAACGTATTCCGCTCACATTGTGTTATCCATCAAATACCAATTAGATCATTGTCTCCATGTGAAACGTCTTCTGATCACATTGTGTTATCCACCAGATACCAATTAGATCATTGTCTCCATGTGAAACGTCTTCTGCTCACATTGTATTATCCACCAGATACCAGTTAGATCATTGTCTATATGTTGAATTTTCTTCCGCTCACATTGTGTTATCCACCAGATACCAATTAGATCATTGTCTCCATGTGAAACGTCTTCCGCTCACATTGTGTTATCGACCAGATGCCAATTAGATCATTGTCTCCATGTGAAACGTCTTCCGCTCACATTGTGTTATCCACCAGATGCCAATTAGATCATTGTCTTCATGTGAAACGTCTTCAGCTCATATTGCGTTATCCACCAGATACCAATTAGATCATTTTCTCCATGTGAAACGTCTTCCGCTCACATTGTGTTATCCACTTGACGCCAATTATTTCATTTTCTCCATGTAAAACGTCTTCCGCTCACATTGTGTTATCCACTTGACTCCAATTAGATCATTGTCTCCATGTGAAATGTCTTCCATTCACATTGTGTTATTGACCAGATACCAATTAGATCATTGTCTTCATGTTGAAAATTCTTCCGCTCACATTGTGTTATCCACCAGATGGCAATTATTTCATTGTCTCCATGTGACACGTCTTCCGCTCACATTGTGTTATCCTCCAGATGCCAATTAGATCATTGTCTCCATGTGAAACGTCTTCCGCTCACATTGTATTATCCACCAGATGCCAATTAGATCATTGTCTCCATGTGAAACGTCTTCTGCTCACATTGTATTATCCACCAGATACCAATTAGATCATTGTCTCTATGTTGAACCTTCTTCCGCTCACATTGAGTTATCCACCAGATAAAAATTAGATCATTGTCTCCATGTGAAACGTCTTCCGCTCACATTGTGTTATCCACCAGATGCCAATTAGATCATTGTCTCCATGTGAAACGTCTTCCGTTCACATTGTGTTATCCACCAGATGCCAATTAGATAATTGTCTCCATGTGAAACGTCTTCAGCTCATATTGTGTTATCCACCAGATACCAATTAGATCATTGTCTCCATGTGAAACGTCTTCCGCTCACATTGTGTTATCCACTTGATGCCAATTATTTCATTCTCTCCATGTAAAACGTCTACCGCTCACATTGTGTTATCCACCAGATGCCAATTAGATCATAGTCTCCATGTGGAACGTCTCCGCTCACATTGTATTATCCACCAAATGCCAATTAGATCATTGTCTCCATGTGAAACGTCTTCCGCTCACAGTGTATTATCCACCAGATGCCAATTAAATCATTGTTTCCATGTGAAACGTCTTCCGCTCACATTGTGTTATCCACTTGACGCCAATTATTTCATTTTCTCCATGTAAAACGTCTTCCGCTCACATTGTGTTATCCACTTGACGCCAATTAGATCATTGTCTCCATGTGAAATGTCTTCCATTCACATTGTGTTATTGACCAGATACCAATTAGATCATTGTCTCCATGTTGAAAATTCTTCCGCTCACATCGTGTTATCCACCAGATGCCAATTATTTCATTGTCTCCATGTGAAACGTCTTCAGCTCATATTGTTTTATCCACCAGATACCAATTAGATCATTGTCTCCATGTGAAACGTCTTCCGCTCACATTGTGTTATCCACCAGATGCCAATTAGATCATTGTCTCCATGTGAAACGTCTTCAGCTCATATTGTGTTATCCACCAGATACCAATTAGATCATTGTCTCCATGTGAAACGTCTTCCGCTCACATTGTGTTATCCACTTGATGCCAATTATTTCATTCTCTCCATGTAAAACGTCTACCGCTCACATTGTGTTATCCACCAGAGGCCAATTAGATCATAGTCTCCATGTGGAACGTCTCCGCTCACATTGTATTATCCACCAAATGCCAATTAGATCATTGTCTCCATGTGAAACGTCTTCCGCTCACAGTGTATTATCCACCAGATGCCAATTAAATCATTGTTTCCATGTGAAACGTCTTCCGCTCACATTGTGTTATCCACTTGACGCCAATTATTTCATTTTCTCTATGTAAAACGTCTTCCGCTCACATTGTGTTATCCACTTGACGCCAATTAGATCATTGTCTCCATGTGAAATGTCTTCCATTCACATTGTGTTATTGACCAGATACCAATTAGATCATTGACTCCATGTTGAAAATTCTTCCGCTCACATTGTGTTATCCACCAGATGCCAATTAGATCATTGTCTCCATGTGAAACGTCTTCCGCTCACATTGTATTATCCACCAGATGACAATTAGATCATTGTCTCCATGTGAAACGTCTTCTGCTCACATTGTATTATCCACCAGATACCAATTAGATCATTGTCTCTATGTTGAACCTTCTTCCGCTCACATTGAGTTATCCACCAGATAAAAATTAGATCATTGTCTCCATGTGAAACGTCTTCCGCTCACATTGTGTTATCCATCAGATGCCAATTAGATCATTGTCTCCATGTGAAACGTCTTCCGCTCACATTGTGTTATCCATCAGATGCCAATTAGATCATTGTCTCCATGTGAAACGTCTTCAGCTCATATTGTGTTATCCACCAGATACCGATTAGATCATTGTCTCCATGTGAAACGTTTTCCGCTCACATTGTGTTATCCACTTGATGCCAATTATTTCATTCTCTCCATGTAAAACGTCTACCGCTCACATTGTGTTATCCACCAGATGCCAATTAGATCATAGTCTCCATGTGGAACGTCTCCGCTCACATTGTATTATCCACCAAATGCCAATTAGATCATTGTCTCCATGTGAAACGTCTTCCGCTCACAGTGTATTATCCACCAGATGCCAATTAAATCATTGTTTCCATGTGAAACGTCTTCCGCTCACATTGTGTTATCCACTTGACGCCAATTATTTCATTTTCTTCATGTAAAACGTCTTCCGCTCACATTGTGTTATCCACTTGACGCCAATTAGATCATTGTCTCCATGTGAAATGTCTTCCATTCACATTGTGTTATTGACCAGATACCAATTAGATCATTGTCTCCATGTTGAAAATTCTTCCGCTCACATTGTGTTATCCACCAGATGCCAATTATTTCATTGTCTCCATGTGAAACGTCTTCAGCTCATATTGTGTTATCCACCAGATACCAATTAGATCATTGTCTCCATGTGAAACGTCTTCCGCTCAAATTGTTATCCACCAGATACCAATTAGATCATTGTCTCCACATGGAACGTCTTCCGCTCACATTGTATTATCCACCATATGCCAATTAGATCATTGTCTCCATGTGAAACGTCTTCCGCTCACAGTGTATTATCCACCAGATGCCATTTAGATTATTGTCTCCATGTGAAGCGTCTTCCGCTCACATTGTGTTATCCACTTGACGCCAATTATTTCATTGTCTCCATGTGAAACGTCTTCCGCTCACATTGTGTTATCCACCAGATGCCAATTAGATCATTGTCTCCATGTGAAACGTCTTCAGCTCATATTGTGTTATCCACCAGATACCAATTAGATCATTGTCTCCATGTGAAACGTCTTCCGCTCACATTGTGTTATCCACTTGACGCCAATTATTTCATTCTCTCCATGTAAAACGTCTTCCGCTCACATTGTGTTATCCACCAGATGCCAATTAGATCATTGTCTCCATGTGGAACGTCTTCCGCTCACATTGTATTATCCACCAGATACCAATTAGATCATTGTCTCCATGTGAAACGTCTTCCGCTCACATTGTGTTATCCACCAGATGCCAATTATTTCATTGTCTCCATGTGAAACGTCTTCCGCTAACATTGTGTTATCCACCAGATATCAATTAGATCATTGTCTCCATGTGAAACGTCTTCCGCTCACATTGTGTTATCCACCAGATTGCAATGAGATCATTGTCTCCATGTGAAACGTCTTCCGCTCACATTGTGTTATCCACTTGACGCCAATTATTTCATTCTCTCCATGTGAAACGTCTTCCGCTCACATTGTGTTATCCACTTGACGCCAATTATTTCATTCTCTCCATGTAAAACGTCTTCCGCTCACATTGTGTTATCCACCAGATGCCAATTAGATCATTGTCTCCATGTGGAACGTCTTCCGCTCACATTGTATTATCCACCTGATGCCAATTAGATCATTGTCTCCATGTGAAACGTCTTCTGCTCACATTGTATTATCCACCAGATACCAATTAGATCATTGTCTCTATGTTGAACCTTCTTCCGACCACATTGTGTTATCCACCAGATAAAAATTAGATCATTGTCTCTTTGTGAAACGTCTTCCGCTCACATTGTGTTATCCACCAGATGCCAATTAGATCATTGTCTCCATGTGAAACGTCTTCAGCTTATATTGTGTTATCCGCCAGATGCCAATTAGATCATAGTCTCCATGAGGAACGTCTCCGCTCACATTGTATTATCCACCAGATGCCAATTAGATCATTGTCTCCATGTGAAACGTCTTCCGCTCACAGTGTATTATCCACCAGATGCCAATTAGATTATTGTCTCCATGTTGAAAATTCTTCCGCTCACATTGTGTTATCCACCAGATGCCAATTATTTCATTGTCTCCATGTGAAACGTCTTCAGCTCATATTGTGTTATCCACCAGATACCAATTAGGTCATTGTCTCCATGTGAAACGCCTTCCGCTCACATTGTGTTATCCACTTGACGCCAATTATTTCATTCTCTCCATGTAAAACGTCTTCCGCTCACATTGTGTTATCCACCAGATGCCAATTAGATCATTGTCTCCATGTGAAACGTCTTCCGCTCACATTGTGTTATCCACCAGATGCCAATTATTTCATTGTCTCCATGTGAAACGTCTTCCGCTAACATTGTGTTATCCACCAGATATCAATTAGATCATTGTCTCCATGTGAAACGTCTTCCGCTCACATTGTGTTATCCACCAGATTGCAATGAGATCATTGTCTCCATGTGAAACGTCTTCCGCTCACATTGTGTTATCCACTTGACGCCAATTATTTCATTCTCTCCATGTGAAACGTCTTCCGCTCACATTGTGTTATCCACTTGACGCCAATTATTTCATTCTCTCCATGTAAAACGTCTTCCGCTCACATTGTGTTATCCACCAGATGCCAATTAGATCATTGTCTCCATGTGGAACGTCTTCCGCTCACATTGTATTATCCACCTGATGCCAATTAGATCATTGTCTCCATGTGAAACGTCTTCTGCTCACATTGTATTATCCACCAGATACCAATTAGATCATTGTCTCTATGTTGAACCTTCTTCCGACCACATTGTGTTATCCACCAGATAAAAATTAGATCATTGTCTCTTTGTGAAACGTCTTCCGCTCACATTGTGTTATCCACCAGATGCCAATTAGATCATTGTCTCCATGTGAAACGTCTTCAGCTTATATTGTGTTATCCACCAGATGCCAATTATTTCATTGTCTCCGTGCGAAACGTCTTCAGCTCATATTGTGTTATCCACCAGATACCAACTAGGTCATTGTCTCCATGTGAAACGCCTTCCGCTCACATTGTGTTATCCACTTGACGCCAATTATTTCATTCTCTCCATGTAAAACGTCTTCCGCTCACATTGTGTTATCCACCAGATGCCAATTAGATCATAGTCTCCATGAGGAACGTCTCCGCTCACATTGTATTATCCACCAGATGCCAATTAGATCATTGTCTCCATGTGAAACGTCTTCCGCTCACAGTGTATTATCCACCAGATGCCAATTAGATTATTGTCTCCATGTTGAAAATTCTTCCGCTCACATTGTGTTATCCACCAGATGCCAATTATTTCATTGTCTCCATGTGAAACGTCTTCAGCTCATATTGTGTTATCCACCAGATACCAATTAGGTCATTGTCTCCATGTGAAACGCCTTCCGCTCACATTGTGTTATCCACTTGACGCCAATTATTTCATTCTCTCCATGTAAAACGTCTTCCGCTCACATTGTGTTATCCACCAGATGCCAATTAGATTATTGTCTCCATGTGGAACGTCTTCCGCTCACATTGTATTATCCACCAGATGCCAATTAGATCATTGTCTCCATGTGAAACGTCTTCTGCACACATTGTGTTATCCACCAGATACCAATGAGATCATTGTCTCCATGTGAAACGTCTCCCAGTCACATTGTGTTATCCACCAGATATCAATTAGATCATTGTCTCCATGTGAAACGTCAGTCGCTCACATTGTGTTATCCAACAGATACCAATTAGATCATTGTCTCCATGTGAAACGTCTTCCGCTCACATTGTGTTATCCATCAAATACCAATTAGATAATTGTCTCCATGTGAAACGTCTTTCGCTCACATTGTGTTATCCATCAAATACCAATTAGATCATTGTCTCTATGTTGAACCTTCTTCCGCTCACATTGTGTTATCCACTTGACGCCAATTATTTCATTCTCTCCATGTGAAACGTCTTCCGCTCACATTGTGTTATCGACCAGATGCCAATTAGATCATTGTCTCCATGTGGAACGTCTTCCGCTCACATTGTATTATCCACCAGATGCCAATTAGATCATTGTCTCCATGTGAAACGTCTTCTGCTCACACTGTATTATCCACCAGATACCAATTAGATCATTGTCTCTATGTTGAACCTTCTTCCGCTCACATTGTGTTATCCACCAGATAAAAATTAGATCATTGTCTCCATGTGAAACGTCTTCCTCTCACATTGTGTTATCCACCAGATGCCAATTAGATCATTGTCTCCATGTGAAACGTCTTCAGCTGATATTGTGTTATCCACCAGATGCCAATTAGATCATAGTCTCCATGTGGAACGTCTCCGCTCACATTGTATTATCCACCAGATGCCAATTAGATCATTGTCTCCATGTGAAACGTCTTCCGCTCACAGTGTATTATCCACCAGATGCCAATTAGATCATTGTCTCCATGTTGAAAATGCTTCCGCTCACATTGTGTTATCCACCAGATGCCAATTATTTCATTGTCTCCGTGCGAAACGTCTTCAGCTCATATTGTGTTATCCACCAGATACCAATTAGGTCATTGTCTCCATGTGAAACGCCTTCCGCTCACATTGTGTTATCCACTTGACGCCAATTATTTCATTCTCTCCATGTAAAACGTCTTCCGCTCACATTGTGTTATCCACCAGATGCCAATTAGATTATTGTCTCCATGTGGAACGTCTTCCGCTCACATTGTATTATCCACCAGATGCCAATTAGATCATTGTCTCCATGTGAAACTTCTTCTACACACATTGTGTTATCCACCAGATACCAATGAGATCATTGTCTCCATGTGAAACGTCTTCCGCTCACATTGTATTATCCACCAGATGCCAATTAGATCATTGTCTCCATGTTAAACGTCTTCTGCTCACATTGTATTATCCACCAGATACCAATTAGATCATTGTCTCTATGTTGAACCTTCTTCCGCTCACATTGAGTTATCCACCAGATAAAAATTAGATCATTGTCTCCATGTGAAACGTCTTCCGCTCACATTGTGTTATCCACCAGATGCCAATTAGATCATTGTCTCCATGAGAAACGTCTTCCGCTCACATTGTGTTATCCACCAGATGCCAATTAGATCATTGTCTCCATGTGAAACGTCTTCCGCTCACATTGTGTTATCCACTTGATGCCAATTATTTCATTCTCTCCATGTAAAACGTCTACCGCTCACATTGTGTTATCCACCAGATGCCAATTAGATCATTGTCTCCATGTGAAACTTCTTCTACACACATTGTGTTATCCACCAGATACCAATGAGATCATTGTCTCCATGTGAAACGTCTTCCGCTCACATTGTATTATCCACCAGATGCCAATTATATCATTGTCTCCATGTTAAACGTCTTCTGCTCACATTGTATTATCCACCAGATACCAATTAGATCATTGTCTGTATGTTGAACCTTCTTCCGCTCACATTGAGTTATCCACCAGATAAAAATTAGATCATTGTCTCCATGTGAAACGTCTTCCGCTCACATTGTGTTATCCACCAGATACCAATTAGATCATTGTCTCTATGTTGAACCTTCTTCCGCTCACATTGAGTTATCCACCAGATAAAAATTAGATCATTGTCTCCATGTGAAACGTCTTCCGCTCACATTGTGTTATCCATCAGATGCCAATTAGAGCATTGTCTCCATGTGAAACGTCTTCCGCTCACATTGTGTTATCCACCAGATGCCAATTAGATCATTGTCTCCATGTGAAACGTCTTCAGCTCATATTGTGTTATCCACCAGATACCAATTAGATCATTGTCTCCATGTGAAACGTCTTCCGCTCACATTGTGTTATCCACTTGATGCCAATTATTTCATTCTCTCCATGTAAAACGTCTACCGCTCACATTGTGTTATCCACCAGATGCCAATTAGATCATAGTCTCCATGTGGAACGTCTCCGCTCACATTGTATTATCCACCAAATGCCAATTAGATCATTGTCTCCATGTGAAACGTCTTCCGCTCACAGTGTATTATCCACCACATGCCAATTAAATCATTGTTTCCATGTGAAACGTCTTCCGCTCACATTGTGTTATCCGCTTGACGCCAATTATTTCATTTTCTTCATGTAAAACGTCTTCCGCTCACATTGTGTTATCCACTTGACGCCAATTAGATCATTGTCTCCATGTGAAATGTCTTCCATTCACATTGTGTTATTGACCAGATACCAATTAGATCATTGTCTCCATGTTGAAAATTCTTCCGCTCACATTGTGTTATCCACCAGATGCCAATTATTTCATTGTCTCCATGTGAAACGTCTTCAGCTCATATTGTGTTATCCACCAGATACCAATTAGATCATTGTCTCCATGTGAAACGTCTTCCGCTCACATTGTGTTATCCAACAGATGCCAATTAGATCATTGTCTCCATGTGAAACGTCTTCCGCTCACATTGTGTTATCCACCAGATGCCAATTAGATCATTGTCTCCATGTGAAACGTCTTCAGCTCATATTGCGTTATTCACCAGATACCAATTAGATCATTGTCTCCACGTGGAACGTCTTCCGCTCACATTGTATTATCCACCAGATGCCAATTAGATCATTGTCTCCATGTGAAACGTCTTCCGCTCACAGTGTATTATCCACCAGATGCCATTTAGATTATTGTCTCCATGTGAAACGTCTTCCGCTCACATTGTGTTATCCACTTGACGCCAATTATTTCATTGTCTCCATGTGAAACGTCTTCCGCTCACATTGTGTTATCCACCAGATGCCAATTAGATCATTGTCTCCATGTGAAACGTCTTCAGCTCATATTGTGTTATCCACCAGATACCAATTAGATCATTGTCTCCATGTGAAACGTCTTCCGCTCACATTGTGTTATCCACTTGACGCCAATTATTTCATTCTCTCCATGTAAAACGTCTTCCGCTCACATTGTGTTATCCACCAGATGCCAATTAGATCATTGTCTCCATGTGGAACGTCTTCCGCTCACATTGTATTATCCACCAGATACCAATTAGATCATTGTCTCCATGTGAAACGTCTTCCGCTCACATTGTGTTATCCACCAGATGCCAATTATTTCATTGTCTCCATGTGAAACGTCTTCCGCTAACATTGTGTTATCCACCAGATATCAATTAGATCATTGTCTCCATGTGAAACGTCTTCCGCTCACATTGTGTTATCCACCAGATTGCAATGAGATCATTGTCTCCATGTGAAACGTCTTCCGCTCACATTGTGTTATCCACTTGACGCCAATTATTTCATTCTCTCCATGTGAAACGTCTTCCGCTCACATTGTGTTATCCACTTGACGCCAATTATTTCATTCTCTCCATGTAAAACGTCTTCCGCTCACATTGTGTTATCCACCAGATGCCAATTAGATTATGGTCTCCATGTGGAACGTCTTCCGCTCACATTGTATTATCCACCAGATGCCAATTAGATCATTGTCTCCATGTGAAACGTCTTCTGCACACATTGTGTTATCCACCAGATACCAATGAGATCATTGTCTCCATGTGAAACGTCTTCCACTCACATTGTGTTATCCACCAGATATCAATTAGATCATTGTCTCCATGTGAAACGTCAGTCGCTCACATTGTGTTATCAAACAGATACCAATTAGATCATTGTCTCCATGTGAAACGTCTTCCGCTCACATTGTGTTATCCATCAAATACCAATTAGATCATTGTCTCCATGTGAAACGTCTTTCGCTCACATTGTGTTATCCATCAAATACCAATTAGATCATTGTCTCTATGTTGAACCTTCTTCCGCTCACATTGTGTTATCCACTTGACGCCAATTATTTCATTCTCTCCATGTGAAACGTCTTCCGCTCACATTGTGTTATCGACCAGATGCCAATTAGATCATTGTCTCCATGTGGAACGTCTTCCGCTCACATTGTATTATCCACCAGATGCCAATTAGATCATTGTCTCCATGTGAAACGTCTTCTGCTCACACTGTATTATCCACCAGATACCAATTAGATCATTGTCTCTATGTTGAACCTTCTTCCGCTCACATTGTGTTATCCACCAGATAAAAATTAGATCATTGTCTCCATGTGAAACGTCTTCCTCTCACATTGTGTTATCCACCAGATGCCAATTAGATCATTGTCTCCATGTGAAACGTCTTCAGCTGATATTGTGTTATCCACCATATACCAATGAGATCATTGTCTCCATGTGAAACGTCTTCCGCTCACATTGTATTATCCACCAGATGCCAATTAGATCATTGTCTCCATGTGAAACGTCAGTCGCTCACATTGTGTTATCAAACAGATACCAATTAGATCATTGTCTCCATTTGAAACGTCTTCCGCTCACATTGTGTTATCCATCAAATACCAATTAGATCATTGTCTCCATGTGAAACGTCTTTCGCTCACATTGTGTTATCCATCAAATACCAATTAGATCATTGTCTCTATGTTGAACCTTTTTCCGCTCACATTGTGTTATCCACTTGACGCCAATTATTTCATTCTCTCCATGTGAAACGTCTTCCGCTCACATTGTGTTATCGACCAGATGCCAATTAGATCACTGTCTCCATGTGGAACGTCTTCCGCTCACATTGTATTATCCACCAGATGCCAATTAGATCATTGTCTCCATGTGAAACGTCTTCTGCTCACACTGTATTATCCACCAGATACCAATTAGATCATTGTCTCTATGTTGAACCTTCTTCCGCTCACATTGTGTTATCCACCAGATAAAAATTAGATCATTGTCTCCATGTGAAACGTCTTCCTCTCACATTGTGTTATCCACCAGATGCCAATTAGATCATTGTCTCCATGTGAAACGTCTTCAGCTGATATTGTGTTATCCACCAGATGCCAATTAGATCATAGTCTCCATGTGGAACGTCTCCGCTCACATTGTATTATCCACCATATGCCAATTAGATCATTGTCTCCATGTGAAACGTCTATCGCTCACAGTGTATTATCCACCAGATGCCAATTAGATCATTGTCTCCATGTTGAAAATGCTTCCGCTCACATTGTGTTATCCACCAGATGCCAATTATTTCATTGTCTCCGTGTGAAACGTCTTCAGCTCATATTGTGTTATCCACCAGATACCAATTAGGTCATTGTCTCCATGTGAAACGCCTTCTGCTCACATTGTGTTATCCACTTGACGCCAATTATTTCATTCTCTCCATGTAAAACGTCTTCCGCTCACATTGTGTTATCCACCAGATGCCAATTAGATTATTGTCTCCATGTGGAACGTCTTCCGCTCACATTGCATTATCCACCAGATGCCAATTAGATCATTGTCTCCATGTGAAACTTCTTCTACACACATTGTGTTATCCACCAGATACCAATGAGATCATTGTCTCCATGTGAAACGTCTTCCGCTCACATTGTATTATTCACCAGATGCCAATTAGATCATTGTCTCCATGTTAAACGTCTTCTGCTCACATTGTATTATCCTCCAGATACCAATTAGATCATTGTCTCTATGTTGAACCTTCTTCCGCTCACATTGAGTTATCCACCAGATAAAAATTAGATCATTGTCTCCATGTGAAACGTCTTCCGCTCACATTGTGTTATCCACCAGATGCCAATTAGATCATTGTCTCCATGAGAAACGTCTTCCGCTCACATTGTGTTATCCACCAGATGCCAATTAGATCATTGTCTCCATGTGAAACGTCTTCCGCTCACATTGTGTTATCCACTTGATGCCAATTATTTCATTCTCTCCATGTAAATCGTCTACCGCTCACATTGTGTTATCCACCAGATGCCAATTAGATCATTGTCTCCATGTGAAACTTCTTCTACACACATTGTGTTATCCACCAGATACCAATGAGATCATTGTCTCCATGTGAAACGTCTTCCGCTCACATTGTATTATCCACCAGATGCCAATTAGATCATTGTCTCCATGTTAAACGTCTTCTGCTCACATTGTATTATCCACCAGATACCAATTAGATCATTGTCTCTATGTTGAACCTTCTTCCGCTCACATTGAGTTATCCACCAGATAAAAATTAGATCATTGTCTCCACGTGAAACGTCTTCCGCTCACATTGTGTTATCCACCAGATGCCAATTAGATCATTGTCTCCATGAGAAACGTCTTCCGCTCACATTGTGTTATCCACCAGATGCCAATTAGATCATTGTCTCCATGTGAAACGTCTTCCGCTCACATTGTGTTATCCACTTGATGCCAATTATTTCATTCTCTCCATGTAAAACGTCTACCGCTCACATTGTGTTATCCACCAGATGCCAATTAGATCATTGTCTCCATGTGAAACTTCTTCTACACACATTGTGTTATCCACCAGATACCAATGAGATCATTGTCTCCATGTGAAACGTCTTCCGCTCACATTGTATTATCCACCAGATGCCAATTAGATCATTGTCTCCATGTTAAACGTCTTCTGCTCACATTGTATTATCCACCAGATACCAATTAGATCATTGTCTCTATGTTGAACCTTCTTCCGCTCACATTGAGTTATCCACCAGATAAAAATTAGATCATTGTCTCCATGTGAAACGTCTTCCGCTCACATTGTGTTATCCACCAGATGCCAATTAGATCATTGTCTCCATGAGAAAAGTCTTCCGCTCACATTGTGTTATCCACCAGATGCCAATTAGATCATTGTCTCCATGTGAAACGTCTTCCGCTCACATTGTGTTATCCACTTGATGCCAATTATTTCATTCTCTCCATGTAAAACGTCTACCGCTCACATTGTGTTATCCACCAGATGCCAATTAGATCATAGTCTCCATGTGCAACGTCTCCGCTCACATTGTATTATCCACCAAATGCCAATTAGACCATTGTCTCCATGTGAAACGTCTTCCGCTCACAGTGTATTATCCACCAGATGCCAATTAAATCATTGTCTCCATGTGAAACGTCTTCCGCTCACATTGTGTTATCCACTTGACGCCAATTATTTCATTTTATCCATGTAAAACGTCTTCCGCTCACATTGTGTTATCCACTTAACGCCAATTAGATCATTGTCTCCATGTGAAATGTCTTCCATTCACATTGTGTTATTGACCAGATACCAATTAGATCATTGTCTCCATGTTGAAAATTCTTCCGCTCACATTGTGTTATCCACCAGATGCCAATTATTTCATTGTCTCCATGTGAAACGTCTTCAGCTCATATTGTGTTATACACCAGATACCAATTAGATCATTGTCTCTATGTGAAACGTCTTCCGCTCACATTGTGTTATCCACCAGATGCCAATTAGATCATTGTCTCCATGTGAAACGTCTTCCGCTCACATTGTGTTATCCACCAGATGCCAATTAGATCATTGTCTCCATGTGAAACGTCTTCAGCTCATATTGCGTTATCCACCAGATACCAATTAGATCATTGTATCCACGTGGAACGTCTTCCGCTCAAATTGTATTATCAACCAGATATCAATTAGATCATTGTCTCCATGTGAAACGTCTGTCGATCACATTGTGTTATCCACCAGATACCAATTAGATCATTGTCTTCATGTGAAACGTCTTTCGCTCACATTGTGTTATCCATCAAATACCAATTAGATCATTGTCTCTATGTTGAAGCTTCTTCAGCTCACATTGTGTTATCCACCAGATACCAATTAGATCAGTGTCTCCATGTGAAACGTCTTCCGCTCACATTGTGTTATCCACCAGATGCCAATTATTTCATTGTCTCCATGTGAAACGTCTTCCGCTAACATTGTGTTATCCACCAGATACCAATGAGATCATTGTCTCCATGTGAAACGTCTTCCGCTCACATTGTATTATCCACCAGATGCCAATTAGATCATTGTCTCCATGTTAAACGTCTTCTGCTCACATTGTATTATCCACCAGATACCAATTAGATCATTGTCTCTATGTTGAACCTTCTTCCGCTCAAATTGAGTTATCCACCAGATAAAAATTAGATCATTGTCTCTATGTGAAACGTCTTCCGCTCACATTGTGTTATCCACCAGATGCCAATTAGATCATTGTCTCCATGAGAAACGTCTTCCGCTCACATTGTGTTATCCACCAGATGCCAATTAGATCATTGTCTCCATGTGAAACGTCTCCGCTCACATTGTATTATCCACCAAATGCCAATTAGACCATTGTCTCCATGTGAAACGTCTTCCGCTCACAGTGTATTATCCACCAGATGCCAATTAAATCATTGTCTCCATGTGAAACGTCTTCCGCTCACATTGTGTTATCCACTTGACGCCAATTATTTCATTTTATCCATGTAAAACGTCTTCCGCTCACATTGTGTTATCCACTTGACGCCAATTAGATCATTGTCTCCATGTGAAATGTCTTCCATTCACATTGTGTTATTGACCAGATACCAATTAGATCATTGTCTCCATGTGAAACGTCTTCAGCTCATATTGTGTTATCCACCAGATACCAATTAGATCATTGTCTCTATGTGAAACGTCTTCCGCTCACATTGTGTTATCCACCAGATGCCAATTAGATCATTGTCTCCATGTGAAACGTCTTCCGCTCACATTGTGTTATCCACCAGATGCCAATTAGATCATTGTCTCCATGTGAAACGTCTTCAGCTCATATTGCGTTATCCACCAGATACCAATTAGATCATTGTATCCACGTGGAACGTCTTCCGCTCACATTGTATTATCCACCAGATACCAATTAGATCATTGTCTCCATGTGAAACGTCTTCCGCTCACAGTGTATTATCCACCAGATGCCAATTAGATCATTGTCTCCACGTGAAACGTCTTCCGCTCACATTGTGTTATCCACTTGACGCCAATTATTTCATTCTCTCCATGTGAAACGTCTTCCGCTCACATTGTGTTATCCACTTGACGCCAATTATTTCATTCTCTCCATGTAAAACGTCTTCCACTCACATTGTGTTATCCACCAGATGCCAATTAGATCATTGTCTCCATGTGGAACGTCTTCCGCTCACATTGTGTTATCCACCAGATGCCAATTATTTCATTGTCTCCATGTGAAACGTCTTCTGCTCACATTGTATTATCCACCAGATACCAATTAGATCATTGTCTCTATGTTGAACCTTCTTCCGCTCACATTGTGTTATCCACCAGATAAAAATTAGATCATTGTCTCCATGTGAAACGTCTTCAAATTATATTGTGTTATCCGCCAGATGCCAATTAGATCATAGTCTCCATGTGGAACGTCTCCGCTAACATTGTATTATCCACCAGATGCCAATTAGATCATTGTCTCCATGTGAAACGTCTTCCGCTCACAGTGTATTATCCACCAGATGCCAATTAGATCATTGTCTCCATGTGAAACGTCTTCCGCTCACATTGTGTTATCCACCAGATACCAATTAGATCATTGTCTCCATGTTGAAACTTCTTCTGCTCACATTGTGTTATCCACCAGATGCCAATTATGTCATTGTCTCCATGTGAAACGTCTTCCGCTCACATTGTGTTATCCACCAGATGCCAATTAGATCATTGTCTCCATGTGAAACGTCTTCCGCTCACATTGTGTTATCCACTTGACGCCAATTATTTCATTCTCTCCATGTAAAACGTCTTCCGCTCCCATTGTGTTATCCACCAGATGCCAATTAGATCATTGTCTCCATGTGGAACGTCTTCCGCTCACATTGTATTATCAACCAGATATCAATTAGATCATTGTCTCCATGTGAAACGCCTGTCGATCACATTGTGTTATCCACCAGATACCAATTAGATCATTGTCTTCATGTGAAACGTCTTTCGCTCACATTGTGTTATCCACCAGATGCCAATTAGATCATTGTCTCCATGTGGAACGTCTTCCGCTCACATTGTGTTATCCACCAGATGCCAATTATTTCATTGTCTCCATGTGAAACGTCTTCTGCTCACATTGTATTATCCACCAGATACCAATTAGATCATTGTCTCTATGTTGAACCTTCTTCCGCTCACATTGTGTTATCCACCAGATAAAAATTAGATCATTGTCTCCATGTGAAACGTCTTCAAATTATATTGTGTTATCCGCCAGATGCCAATTAGATCATAGTCTCCATGTGGAACGTCTCCGCTAACATTGTATTATCCACCAGATGCCAATTAGATCATTGTCTCCATGTGAAACGTCTTCCGCTCACAGTGTATTATCCACCAGATGCCAATTAGATCATTGTCTCCATGTGAAACGTCTTCCGCTCACATTGTGTTATCCACCAGATACCAATTAGATCATTGTCTCCATGTTGAAACTTCTTCTGCTCACATTGTGTTATCCACCAGATGCCAATTATGTCATTGTCTCCATGTGAAACGTCTTCCGCTCACATTGTGTTATCCACCAGATGCCAATTAGATCATTGTCTCCATGTGAAACGTCTTCCGCTCACATTGTGTTATCCACTTGACGCCAATTATTTCATTCTCTCCATGTAAAACGTCTTCCGCTCCCATTGTGTTATCCACCAGATGCCAATTAGATCATTGTCTCCATGTGGAACGTCTTCCGCTCACATTGTATTATCAACCAGATATCAATTAGATCATTGTCTCCATGTGAAACGCCTGTCGATCACATTGTGTTATCCACCAGATACCAATTAGATCATTGTCTTCATGTGAAACGTCTTTCGCTCACATTGTGTTATCCATCAAATACCAATTAGATCATTGTCTCTATGTTGAACCTTCTTCAGCTCACATTGTGTTATCCACCAGATACCAATTAGATCAGTGTCTCCATGTGAAACGTCTTCCGCTCACATTGTGTTATCCACCAGATGCCAATTATTTCATTGTCTCCATGTGAAACGTCTTCCGCTAACATTGTGTTATCCACCAGATATCAATTAGATCATTGTGTCCATGTGAAACGTCTTCCGCTCACATTGTGTTATCCACCAGATTGCAATGAGATCATTGTCTCCATGTGAAACGTCTTCCGCTCACATTGTGTTATCCACTTGACGCCAATTATTTCATTCTCTCCATGTAAAACGTCTTCCGCTCACATTGTGTTATCCACCAGATGCCAATTAGATCATTGTCTCCATGTGGAACGTCTTCCGCTCACATTGTATTATCCACCAGATGCCAATTAGATCATTGTCTCCATGTGAAACGTCTTCTGCTCACATTGTATTATCCACCAGATACCAATTAGATCATTGTCTCTATGTTGAACCTTCTTCCGCTCACATTGTGTTATCCACCAGATAAAAATTAGATCATTGTCTCCATGTGAAACGTCTTCCGCTCACATTGTGTTATCCACCAGATGCCAATTAGATCATTGTCTCCATGTGAAACGTCTTCAAATTATATTGTGTTATCCGCCAGATGCCAATTAGATCATAGTCTCCATGTGGAACGTCTCCGCTAACATTGTATTATCCACCAGATGCCAATTAGATCATTGTCTCCATGTGAAACGTCTTCCGCTTACAGTGTATTATCCACCAGATGCCAATTAGATCATTGTCTCCATGTTGAAAATTCTTCCGCTCACATTGTGTTATCCACCAGATGCCAATTATTTCATTGTCTCCACGTGAAACGTCTTCAGCTCATATTGTGTTATCCACCAGATACCAATTAGGTCATTGTCTCCATGTGAAACGCCTTCCGCTCACATTGTGTTATCCACTTGACGCCAATTATTTCATTCTCTCCATGTAAAACGTCTTCCGCTCACATTGTGTTATCCACCAGATGCCAATTAGATTATTGTCTCCATGTGGAACGTCTTCCGCTCACATTGTATTATCCACCAGATGCCAATTAGATCATTGTCTCCATGTGAAACGTCTTCTGCACACATTGTGTTATCCACCAGATATCAATTAGATCATTGTCTCCATGTGAAACGTCAGTCGCTCACATTGTGTTATCCAACAGATACCAATTAGATCATTGTCTCCATGTGAAACGTCTTCCGCTCACATTGTGTTATCCATCAAATACCAATTAGATCATTGTCTCCATGTGAAACGTCTTTCGCTCACATTGTGTTATCCACCAAATACCAATTAGATCATTGTCTCTATGTTGAACCTTCTTCCGCTCACATTGTGTTATCCACCAGATACCAATTAGATCATTGTCTCCATGTGAAACGTCTTCCGCTCACATTGTGTTATCCACCAGATGCCAATTATTTCATTGTCTCCATGTGAAACGTCTTCCGCTCACATTGTGTTATCCACCAGATATCAATTAGATCATTGTCTCCATGTGAAACGTCTTCCGCTCACATTGTGTTATCCACCAGATTGCAATGAGATCATTGTCTCCATGTGAAACGTCTTCCGCTCACATTGTGTTATCCACCAGATGCCAATTAGATCATTGTCTCCATGTGAAACGTCTTCCGCTCACATTGTGTTATCCACCAGATGCCAATTAGATCATTGTCTCCATGTGAAACATCTTCAGCTCATATTGTGTTATCCACCAGATACCAATTAGATCATTGTCTCCATGTGAAACGTCTTCCGCTCACATTGTGTTATCCACTTGATGCCAATTATTTCATTCTCTCCATTTAAAACGTCTACCGCTCACATTGTGTTATCCACCAGATGCCAATTAGATCATAGTCTCCATGTGGAACGTCTCCGCTCACATTGTATTATCCACCAAATGCCAATTAGATCATTGTCTCCATGTGAAACGTCTTCTGCTCACATTGTATTATCCACCAGATACCAATTAGATCATTGTCTCCATGTGAAACGTCTTCTGCACACATTGTGTTATCCACCAGATACCAATGAGATCAATGTCTCCATGTGAAACGTCTTCCGCTCACATTGTATTATCCACCAGATGCCAATTAGATCATTGTCTCCATGTGAAACGTCTTCTGCTCACATTGTATTATCCACCAGATACCAATTAGATCATTGTCTCTATGTAGAACCTTCTTCCGCTCACATTGAGTTATCCAACAGATAAAAATTAGATCATTGTCTCCATGTGAAACGTCTTCCGCTCACATTGTGTTATCCACCAGATGCCAATTAGATCATTGTCTCCATGAGAAACGTCTTCCGCTCACATTGTATTATCCACCAGATACCAATTAGATCATTGTCTCCATGTGAAACGTCTTCTGCACACATTGTGTTATCCACCAGATACCAATGAGATCAATGTCTCCATGTGAAACGTCTTCCGCTCACATTGTATTATCCACCAGATGCCAATTAGATCATTGTCTCCATGTGAAACGTCTTCTGCTCACATTGTATTATCCACCAGATACCAATTAGATCATTGTCTCTATGTTGAACCTTCTTCCGCTCACATTGTGTTATCCACCAGATGCCAATTAGATCATTGTCTCCATGAGAAACGTCTTCCGCTCACATTGCGTTATCCACCAGATGCCAATTAGATCATTGTCTCCATGTGAAACGTCTTCAGCTCATATTGTGTTATCCACCAGATACCAATTAGATCATTGTCTCCATGTGAAACGTCTTCCGCTCACATTGTGTTATCCACTTGATGCCAATTATTTCATTCTCTCCATGTAAAACGTCTACCGCTCACATTGTGTTATCCACCAGATGCCAATTAGATCATAGTCTCCATGTGGAACGTCTCCGCTCACATTGTATTATCCACCAAATGCCAATTAGACCATTGTCTCCATGTGAAACGTCTTCCGCTCACAGTGTATTATCCACCAGATGCCAATTAAATCATTGTCTCCATGTGAAACGTCTTCCGCTCACATTGTGTTATCCACTTGACGCCAATTATTTCATTTTATCCATGTAAAACGTCTTCCGCTCACATTGTGTTATGCACTTGACGCCAATTAGATCATTGTCTCCATGTGAAATGTCTTCCATTCACATTGTGTTATTGACCAGATACCAATTAGATCATTGTTTCCATGTTGAAAATTCTTCCGCTCACATTGTGTTATCCAATAGATGCCAATTATTTCATTGTCTCCATGTGAAACGTCTTCAGCTCATATTGTGTTATCCACCAGATACCAATTAGATCATTGTCTCCATGTGAAACGTCTTCCGCTCACATTGTGTTATCCACCAGATGCCAATTAGATCATTGTCTCCATGTGAAACGTCTTCCGCTCACATTGTGTTATCCACCAGATGCCAAGTAGATCATTGTCTCCATGTGAAACGTCTTCAGCTCATATTGCGTTATCCACCAGATGCCAATTAGATCATTGTCTCCATGTAAAACGTCTTCCGCTCACTTTGTGTTATCCACTTGACGCCAATTAGATCATTGTCTCCATGTGAAATGTCTTCCGTTCACATTGTGTTATCCACCAGATACCAATTAGATCATTGTCTCCATGTTGAAACTTCTTCCGCTCAGATTGTGTTATCCACCAGATGCCAATTATTTCATTGTCTCCATGTGAAACGTCTTCCGCTCACATTGTGTTATCCACCAGATGCCAATTAGATCATTGTCTCCATGTGAAACGTCTTCAGCTCATATTGTGTTATCCACCAGATACCAATTAGATCATTGTCTCCATGTGAAACGTCTTCCGCTCACATTGTGTTATCCACTTGACGCCAATTATTTCATTCTCTCCATGTAAAACGTCTTCCGCTCACATTGTGTTATCCACCAGATGCCAATTAGATCATTGTCTCCATGTGGAACGTCTTCCGCTCACATTGTATTATCAACCAGATATCAATTAGATCATTGTCTCCATGTGAAACGTCTGTCGCTCACATTGTGTTATCCACCAGATACCAATTAGATCATTGTCTCCATGTGAAACGTCTTTCGCTCACATTGTGTTATCCATCAAATACCAATTAGATCATTGTCTCTATGTTGAACCTTCTTCAGCTCACATTGTGTTATCCACCAGATACCAATTAGATCATTGTCTCCATGTGAAACGTCTTCCGCTCACATTGTGTTATCCACCAGATGCCAATTATTTCATTGTCTCCATGTGAAACGTCTTCCGCTCACATTGTGTTATCCACCAGATTGCAATGAGATCATTGTCTCCATGTGAAACGTCTTCCGCTCACATTGTGTTATCCACTTGACGCCAATTATTTCATTCTCTCCATGTAAAACGTCTTCCGCTCACATTGTGTTATCCACCAGATGCCAATTAGATCATTGTCTCCATGTGGAACGTCTTCCGCTCACATTGTATTATCCACCAGATGCCAATTAGATCATTGTCTCCATGTGAAACGTCTTCTGCTCACATTGTATTATCCACCAGATACCAATTAGATCATTGTCTCTATGTTGAACCTTCTTCCGCTCACATTGTGTTATCCACCAGATAAAAATTAGATCATTGTCTCCATGTGAAACGTCTTCCACTCACATTGTGTTATCCACCAGATGCCAATTAGATCATTGTCTCCATGTGAAACGTCTTCAGCTTATATTGTGTTATCCGCCAGATGCCAATTAGATCATAGTCTCCATGTGGAACGTCTCCGCTCACATTGTATTATCCACCAGATGCCAATTAGATCATTGTCTCCATGTGAAACGTCTTCCGCTCACAGTGTATTATCCACCAGATGCCAATTAGATCATTGTCTCCATGTTGAAAATTCTTCCGCTCACATTGTGTTATCCACCAGATGCCAATTATTTCATTGTCTCCATGTGAAACGTCTTCAGCTCATATTGTGTTATCCACCAGATACCAGTTAGGTCATTTTCTCCATGTGAAACGCCTTCCGCTCACATTGTGTTATCCACTTGACGCCAATTATTTCATTCTCTCCATGTAAAACGTCTTCCGCTCACATTGTGTTATCCACCAGATGCCTATTAGATCATTGTCTCCATGTGAAACGTCTTCTGCACATATTGTGTTATCCACCAGATATCAATTAGATCATTGTCTCCATGTGAAACGTCAGTCGCTCACATTGTGTTATCCAACAGATACCAATTAGATCATTGTCTCCATGTGAAACGTCTTCCGCTCACATTGTGTTATCCATCAAATACCAATTAGATCATTGTGTCCATGTGAAACGTCTTTCGCTCACATTGTGTTATCTATCAAATACCAATTAGATCATTGTCTCTATGTTGAACCTTCTTCCGCTCACATTGTGTTATCCACCAGATACCAATTAGATCATTGTATCCATGTGAAACGTCTTCCGCTCACATTGTGTTATCCACCAGATGCCAATTATTTCATTGTCTCCATGTGAAACGTCTTCCGCTCACGTTGTGTTATCCACCAGATATCAATTAGATCATTGTCTCCATGTGAAACGTCTTCCGCTCACATTGTGTTATCCACCAGATTGCAATGAGATCATTGTCTCCATGTTAAACGTCTTCCGCTCACATTGTGTTATCCACTTGACGCCAATTATTTCATTCTCTCCATGTGAAACGTCTTCTACACACATTGTGTTATCCACCAGATATCAATTAGATCATTGTCTCCATGTGAAACGTCAGTCGCTCACATTGTGTTATCCAACAGATACCAATTAGATCATTCTCTCCATGTGAAACGTCTTCCGCTCACATTGTGTTATCCATCAAATACCAATTAGATCATTGTCTCCATGTGAAACGTCTTTCGCTCACATTGTGTTATCCATCAAATACCAATTAGATCATTGTCTCTATGTTGAACCTTCTTCCGCTCACATTGTGTTATCCACCAGACACCAATTAGATCATTGTCTCCATGTGAAACGTCTTCCGCTCACATTGTGTTATCCACCAGATGCCAATTATTTCATTGTCTCCTTGTGAAACGTCTTCCGCCCACATTGTGTTATCCACCAGATATCAATTTGATCATTGTCTCCATGTGAAACGTCTTCCGCTCACATTGTGTTATCCACCAGATTGCAATGAGATCATTGTCTCCATGTTAAACGTCTTCCGCTCACATTGTGTTATCCACTTGATGCCAATTATTTCATTCTCTCCATGTGAAACGTCTTCCGCTCACATTGTGTTATCCACTTGACGCCAATTATTTCATTCTCTCCATGTAAAACGTCTTCCGCTCACATTGTGTTATCGACCAGATGCCAATTAGATCATTGTCTCCATGTGAAACGTCTTCCGCTCACATTGTGTTATCCACCAGATGCCAATTAGATCATTGTCTCCATGTGAAACGTCTTCCGCTCACATTGTGTTATCCACCAGATGCCAATTAGATCATTGTCTCCATGTGAAACGTCTTCAGCTCATATTGTGTTATCCACCAGATACCAATTAGATCATTGTCTCCACGTGAAACGTCTTCCGCTCACATTGTGTTATCCACTTGATGCCAATTATTTCATTCTCTCCATGTAAAACGTCTACCGCTCACATTGTGTTATCCACCAGATGCCAATTAGATCATAGTCTCCATGTGGAACGTCTCCGCTCACATTGTATTATACACCAAATGCCAATTAGATCATTGTCTCCATGTGAAACGTCTTCCGCTCACAGGGTATTATCCACCAGATGCCAATTAAATCATTGTCTCCATGTGAAACGTCTTCCGCTCACATTGTGTTATCCACTTGACGCCAATTATTTCATTTTCTCCATGTAAAACGTCTTCCGCTCACATTGTGTTATCCACTTGACACCAATTAGATCATTGTCTCCATGTGAAATGTCTTCCATTCACATTGTGTTATTGACCAGATACCAATTAGATCATTGTCTCCATGTTGAAAATTCTTCCGCTCACATTGTGTTATCCACCAGATGCCAATTATTTCATTGTCTCCATGTGAAACGTCTTCAGCTCATATTGTGTTATCCACCAGATACCAATTAGATCATTGTCTCCATGTGAAACGTCTTCCGCTCACATTGTGTTATCCACCAGATGCCAATTAGATCATTGTCTCCATGTGAAACGTCTTCCGCTCACATTGTGTTATCCACCAGATGCCAATTAGATCATTGTCTCCATGTGAAACGTCTTCAGCTCATATTGCGTTATCCGCCAGATACCAATTAGATCATTGTCTCCACGTGGAACGTCTTCCGCTCACATTGTATTATCCACCAGATGCCAATTAGATCATTGTCTCCATGTGAAACGTCTTCCGCTCACAGTGTATTATCCACCAGATGCCAATTAGATCATTGTCTCCATGTGAAACGTCTTCCGCTCACATTGTGTTATCCACTTGACGCCAATTATTTCATTCTCTCCATGTAAAACGTCTTCCGCTCACATTGTGTTATCCACTTGACGCCAATTAGATCATTGTCTCCATGTTAAAACTTCTTCCGCTCACATTGTGTTATCCACCAGATGCCAATTATTTCATTGTCTCCATGTGAAACGTCTTCCGCTCACATTGTGTTATCCACCAGATGCCAATTAGATCATTGTCTCCATGTGAAACGTCTTCAGCTCATATTGTGTTATCCACCAGATACCAATTAGATCATTGTCTCCATGTGAAACGTCTTCCGCTCACATTGTGTTATCCACCAGATGCCAATTAGATCATTGTCTCCATGTGAAACGTCTTCCGCTCACATTGTGTTATCCACCAGATGCCAATTAGATCATTGTCTCCATGTGAAACGTCTTTAGCTCATATTGCGTTATCCACCAGATACCAATTAGATCATTGTCTCCACGTGGAACATCTTCCGCTCACATTGTGTTATCCACCAGATGCCAATTATTTCATTGTCTCCATGTGAAACGTCTTCCGCGCACATTGTGTTATCCACCAGATACCAATTAGATCATTGTCTCCATGTGAAACGTCTTCCGCTCACATTGTGTTTTCCACTTGACGCCAATTATTTCATTCTCTCCATGTAAAACGTCTTCGCTCACATTGTGTTATCCACCAGATGCCAATTAGATCATTGTCTCCATGTGGAACGTCTACCGCTCACATTGTATTATCAACCAGATATCAATTAGATCATTGCCTCCATGTGAAACGTCTGTCGCTCACATTGTGTAATCCACCAGATACCAATTAGATCATTGTCTCCATGTGAAACGTCTTTCGCTCACATTGTGTTATCCATCAAATACTAATTAGATCATTGTCTCTATGTTGAAACTTCTTCCGCTCACATTGTGTTATCCACCAGATACCAATTAGATCATTGTCTCCATGTGAAACGTCTTCCGCTCACATTGTGTTATCCACCAGATGCCAATTATTTCATTGTCTCCATGTGAAACGTCTTCCGCTAACATTGTGTTATCCACCAGATATCAATTAGATCATTGTCTCCATGTGAAACGTCTTCCGCTCACATTGTGTTATCCACCAGATGCCAATTAGATCATTGTCTCCATGTGAAACGTCTTCTGCTCACATTGTATTATCCACCAGATACCAATTAGATCATTGTCTCTATGTTGAACCTTCTTCCGCTCACATTGTGTTATCCACCAGATAACAATTAGATCATTGTCTCCATGTGAAACGTCTACCGCTCACATTGTGTTATCCACCAGATGCCAATTAGATCATTGTCTCCATGTGAAACGTCTTCAGCTTATATTGTGTTATCCGCCAGATGCCAATTAGATCATAGTCTCCATGTGGAACGTCTCCGCTCACATTGTATTATCCACCAGATGCCAATTAGATCATTGTCTCCATGTGAAACGTCTTCCGCTCACAGTGTATTATCCACCAGATGCCAATTAGATCATTGTCTCCATGTTGAAAATTCTTCCGCTCACATTGTGTTATCAACCAGATGCCAATTATTTCATTGTCTCCATGTGAAATGTCTTCAGCTCATATTGTGTTATCCACCAGATACCAATTAGGTCATTGTCTCCATGTGAAACGCCTTCCGCTCACATTGTATTATCCACCAGATGCCAATTAGATCATTGTCTCCATGTGAAACATTTTCTGCTCACATTGTGTTATCCATCAAATACCAATTAGATCATTGTCTCCATGTGAAACGTCTTTCGCTCACATTGTGTTATCCATCAAATACCAATTAGATCATTGTCTCTATGTTGAACCTTCTTCCGCTCACATTGTGTTATCCACCACATACCAATTAGATCATTGTCTCCATGTGAAACGTATTCCGCTCACATTGTGTTATCCATCAGATGCCAATTATTTCATTGTCTCCATGTGAAACGTCTTCCGCTCACATTGTGTTATCCACCAGATATCAATTTGATCATTGTCTCCATGTGAAACGTCTTCAGCTCACATTGTGTTATCCACCAGATTGCAATGAGATCATTGTCTCCATGTGAAACGTCTTCTGCTCACATTGTGTTATCCACTTGACGCCAATTATTTCATTCTCTCCATGTGAAACGTCTTCCGCTCACATTGTGTTATCCACTTGACGCCAATTATTTCATTCTCTCCATGTAAAACGTCTTCCGCTCACATTGTGTTATCGACCAGATGCCAATTAGATCATTGTCTCCATGTGGAACGTCTTCCGCTCACATTGGATTATCCACCAGATGCCAATTAGATCATTGTCTCCATGTGAAACGTCTTCTGCTCACATTGTATTATCCACCAGATACCAATTAGATCATTGTCTCTATGTTGAACCTTCTTCCGCTCACATTGTGTTATCCACCAGATAAAAATTAGATCATTGTCTCCATGTGAAACGTCTTCCGCTCACATTGTGTTATCCACCAGATGCCAATTAGATCATTGTCTCCATGTGAAACGTCTTCAGCTGATATTGTGTTATCCACCAGATGCCAATTAGATCATAGTCTCCATGTGGAACGTCTCCGCTCACATTATATTATCCACCAGATGCCAATTAGATCATTGTCTCCATGTGAAACGTCTTCCGCTCACAGTGTATTATCCACCAGATGCCAATTAGATCATTGTCTCCATGTTGAAAATTCTTCCGCTCACATTGTGTTATCCACCAGATGCCAATTATTTCATTGTCTCCATGTGAAACGTCTTCAGCTCATATTGTGTTATCCACCAGATACCAATTAGGTCATTGTCTCCATGTGAAACGCCTTCCGCTCACATTGTGTTATCCACTTGACGCCAATTATTTCATTCTCACCATGTAAAACGTCTTCCGCTCACATTGTGTTATCCACCAGATGCCAATTAGATTATTGTCTCCATGTGGAACGTCTTCCGCTCCCATTGTATTATCCACCAGATGCCAATTAGATCATTGTCTCCATGTGAAACGTCTTCTGCACACATTGTGTTATCCACCAGATACCAATGAGATCATTGTCTCCATGTGAAACGTCTCCCACTCACATTGTGTTATCCACCAGATATCAATTAGATCATTGTCTCCATGTGAAACGTCAGTCGCTCACATTGTGTTATCCAACAGATACCATTAGATCATTGTCTCCATGTGAAACGTCTTCCGCTCACATTGTGTTATCCATCAAATACCAATTAGATCATTGTCTCCATGTGAAACGTCTTTCGCTCACATTGTGTTATCCATCAAATACCAATTAGATCATTGTCTCTATGTTGAACCTTCTTCCGCTCACATTGTGTTATCCACCACATACCAATTAGATCATTGTCTCCATGTGAAACGTCTTCCGCTCACATTGTGTTATCCATCAGATGCCAATTATTTCATTGTCTCCATGTGAAACGTCTTCCGCTCACATTGTGTTATCCACCAGATATCAATTTGATCATTGTCTCCATGTGAAACGTCTTCCGCTCACATTGTATTATCCACCAGATTGCAATGAGATCATTGTCTCCATGTGAAACGTCTTCCGCTCACATTGTGTTATCCACTTGACGCCAATTATTTCATTCTCTCCATGTGAAACGTCTTCCGCTCACATTGTGTTATCCACTTGACGTCAATTATTTCATTCTCTCCATGTAAAACGTCTTCCGCTCACATTGTGTTATCGACCAGATGCCAATTAGATCATTGTCTCCATGTGAAACGTCTTCCGCTCACATTGTGTTATCCACCAGATGCCAATTAGATCATTGTCTCCATGTGAAACGTCTTCAGCTGATATTGTGTTATCCACCAGATGCCAATTAGATCATAGTCTCCATGTGGAACGTCTCCGCTCACATTGTATTATCCACCAGATGCCAATTCGATCATTGTTTCCATGTGAAACGTCTTCCGCTCACATTGTGTTATCCACTTGACGTCAACTATTTCATTCTCTCCATGTAAAACGTCTTCCGCTCACATTGTGTTATCGACCAGATGACAATTAGATCATTGTCTCCATGTGAAACGTCTTCCGCTCACATTGTGTTATCCACCAGATGCCAATTAGATCATTGTCACCATGTGAAACGTCTTCAGCTGATATTGTGTTATCCACCAGATGCCAATTAGATCATAGTCTCCATGTGGAACGTCTCCGCTCACATTGTATTATCCACCAGATGCCAATTCGATCATTGTCTCCATGTGAAACGTCTTCCGCTCACAGTGTATTATCCACCAGATGCCAATTAGATCATTGTCTCCATGTTGAAAATTCTTCCGCTCACATTGTGTTATCCACCAGATGCCAATTATTTCATTGTCTCCATGTGAAACGTCTTCAGCTCATATTGTGTTATCCACCAGATACCAATTAGGTCATTGTCTCCATGTGAAACGCCTTCCGCTCACATTGTGTTATCCACTTGACGCCAATTATTTAATTCTCACCATGTAAAACGTCTTCCGCTCACATTGTGTTATCCACCAGATGCCAATTAGATTATTGTCTCCATGTGGAACGTCTTCCGCTCACATTGTATTATCCACCAGATGCCAATTAGATCATTGTCTCCATGTGAAACGTCTTCAGCTGATATTGTGTTATCCACCAGATGCCAATTAGATCATAGTCTCCATGTGGAACGTCTCCGCTCACAATGTATTATCCACCAGATGCCAATTAGATCATTGTCTCCATGTGAAACGTCTTCCGCTCACATTGTGTTATCCACCAGATGCCAATTAGATCATTGTCTCCATGTGAAACGTCTTCAGCTCATATTGTGTTATCCACCAGATACCAATTAGATCATTGTCTCCATGTGAAACGTCTTCCGCTCACATTGTGTTAACCACTTGATGCCAATTATTTCATTCTCTCCATGTAAAACGTCTACCGCTCACATTGTGTTATCCACCAGATGCCAATTAGATCATAGTCTTCATGTGGAACGTCTCCGCTCACACTGTATTATCCACCAGATGCCAATTAAATCATTGTCTCCATGTGAAACGTCTTGCGCGCACATTGTGTTATCCACTTGACGCCAATTATTTCATTTTCTCCATGTAAAACGTCTTCCGCTCACATTGTGTTATCCACTTGACGCCAATTAGATCATTGTCTCCATGTGAAATGTCTTCCATTCACATTGTGTTATTGACCAGATACAAATTAGATCATTGTCTCCATGTTGAAAATTCCTCCGCTCACATTGTGTTATCCACCAGATGCCAATTATTTCATTGTCTCCATGTGAAACGTCTTCAGCTCATATTGTGTTATCCACCAGATACCAATTAGATCATTGTCTCCATGTGAAACGTCTTCCGCTCACATTGTGTTATCCACCAGATGCCAATTAGATCATTGTCTCCATGTGAAACGTCTTCCGCTCACATTGTGTTATCCACCAGATGCCAATTAGATCATTGTCTCCATGTGAAACGTCTTCAGCTCATATTGCGTTATCCACCAGATACCAATTAGATCATTGTCTCCACGTGGAACGTCTTCCGCTCACATTGTATTATCCACCAGATGCCAATTAGATCATTGTCTCCATGTGAAACGTCTTCCGCTCACATTGTATTATCCACCAGATGCCAATTAGATCATTGTCTCCATGTGAAACGTCTTCCGCTCACAGTGTATTATCCACCTGATGCCAATTATTTCATTCTCTCCATGTAAAACGTCTTCCGCTCACATTGTGTTATCCACTTGACGCCAATTAGATCATTGAAATGTCTTCCGTTCACATTGTGTTATCCACCAGATATCAATTAGATCATTGTCTCCATGTTGAAACTTCTTCCGCTCACATTGTGTTATCCACCAGATGCCAATTATTTCATTGTCTCCATGTGAAACGTCTTCCGCTCACATTGTGTTATCCACCAGATGCCAATTAGATCATTGTCTCCATGTGAAACGTCTTCAGCTCATATTGTGTTATCCACCAGATACCAATTAGATCATTGTCTCCATGTGAAACGTCTTCCGCTCACATTGTGTTATCCACTTGACGCCAATTATTTCATTCTCTCCATGTAAAACGTCTTCGCTCACATTGTGTTATCCACCAGATGCCAATTAGATCATTGTCTCCATGTGGAACGTCTTCCGCTCACATTGTGTTATCCACCAGATACCAATTAGATCATTGTCTCCATGTGAAACGTCTTTCGCTCACATTGTGTTATCCATCAAATACCAATTAGATCATTGTCTCTATGTTGAACCTTCTTCCGCTCACATTGTGTTATCCACCAGATACCAATTAGATCATTGTCTCCATGTGAAACGTCTTCCGCTCACATTGTGTTATCCACCAGATGCCAATTATTTCATTGTCTCCATGTGAAACGTCTTCCGCTCACATTGTGTTATCGACCAGATGCCAATTAGATCATTGTCTCCATGTGGAACGTCTTCCGCTCACATTGTATTATACACCAGATACCAGTTAGATCATTGTCTCTATGTTGAACCTTCTGCCGCTCACATTGTGTTATCCACCAGATAAAAATTAGATCATTGTCTCCATGTGAAACGTCTTCCGCTCACATTGTGTTATCCACCAGATGCCAATTAGATCATTGTCTCCATGTGAAACGTCTTCAGCTGATATTGTGTTATCCACCAGATGCCAATTAGATCATAGTCTCCATGTGGAACGTCTCCGCTCACAATGTATTATCCACCAGATGCCAATTAGATCATTGTCTCCATGTGAAACGTCTTCCGCTCACATTGTGTTATCCACCAGATGCCAATTAGATCATTGTCTCCATGTGAAACGTCTTCAGCTCATATTGTGTTATCCACCAGATACCAATTAGATCATTGTCTCCATGTGAAACGTCTTCCGCTCACATTGTGTTAACCACTTGATGTCAATTATTTCATTCTCTCCATGTAAAACGTCTACCGCTCACATTGTGTTATCCACCAGATGCCAATTAGATCATAGTCTTCATGTGGAACGTCTCCGCTCACACTGTATTATCCACCAGATGCCAATTAAATCATTGTCTCCATGTGAAACGTCTTGCGCTCACATTGTGTTATCCACTTGACGCCAATTATTTCATTTTCTCCATGTAAAACGTCTTCCGCTCACATTGTGTTATCCACTTGACGCCAATTAGATCATTGTCTCCATGTGAAATGTCTTCCATTCACATTGTGTTATTGACCAGATACAAATTAGATCATTGTCTCCATGTTGAAAATTCTTCCGCTCACATTGTGTTATCCACCAGATGCCAATTATTTCATTGTCTCCATGTGAAACGTCTTCAGCTCATATTGTGTTATCCACCAGATACCAATTAGATCATTGTCTCCATGTGAAACGTCTTCCGCTCACATTGTGTTATCCACCAGATGCCAATTAGATCATTGTCTCCATGTGAAACGTCTTCCGCTCACATTGTGTTATCCACCAGATGCCAATTAGATCATTGTCTCCATGTGAAACGTCTTCAGCTCATATTGCGTTATCCACCAGATACCAATTAGATCATTGTCTCCACGTGGAACGTCTTCCGCTCACATTGTATTATCCACCAGATGCCAATTAGATCATTGTCTCCATGTGAAACGTCTTCCGCTCACATTGTATTATCCACCAGATGCCAATTAGATCATTGTCTCCATGTGAAACGTCTTCCGCTCACAGTGTATTATCCACCTGATGCCAATTATTTCATTCTCTCCATGTAAAACGTCTTCCGCTCACATTGTGTTATCCACTTGACGCCAATTAGATCATTGAAATGTCTTCCGTTCACATTGTGTTATCCACCAGATATCAATTAGATCATTGTCTCCATGTTGAAACTTCTTCCGCTCACATTGTGTTATCCACCAGATGCCAATTATTTCATTGTCTCCATGTGAAACGTCTTCCGCTCACATTGTGTTATCCACCAGATGCCAATTAGATCATTGTCTCCATGTGAAACGTCTTCAGCTCATATTGTGTTATCCACCAGATACCAATTAGATCATTGTCTCCATGTGAAACGTCTTCCGCTCACATTGTGTTATCCACTTGACGCCAATTATTTCATTCTCTCCATGTAAAACGTCTTCGCTCACATTGTGTTATCCACCAGATGCCAATTAGATCATTGTCTCCATGTGGAACGTCTTCCGCTCACATTGTGTTATCCACCAGATACCAATTAGATCATTGTCTCCATGTGAAACGTCTTTCGCTCACATTGTGTTATCCATCAAATACCAATTAGATCATTGTCTCTATGTTGAACCTTCTTCCGCTCACATTGTGTTATCCACCAGATACCAATTAGATCATTGTCTCCATGTGAAACGTCTTCCGCTCACATTGTGTTATCCACCAGATGCCAATTATTTCATTGTCTCCATGTGAAACGTCTTCCGCTCACATTGTGTTATCGACCAGATGCCAATTAGATCATTGTCTCCATGTGGAACGTCTTCCGCTCACATTGTATTATACACCAGATACCAATTAGATCATTGTCTCTATGTTGAACCTTCTGCCGCTCACATTGTGTTATCCACCAGATAAAAATTAGATCATTGTCTCCATGTGAAACGTCTTCCGCTCACATTGTGTTATCCACCAGATGCCAATTAGATCATTGTCTCCATGTGAAACGTCTTCAGCTGATATTGTGTTATCCACCAGATGCCAATCAGATCATAGTCTCCATGTGGAACGTCTCCGCTCACATTGTATTATCCACCAGATACCAATTAGATCATTGTCTCCATGTGAAACGTCTTCCGCTCACAGTGTATTATCCACCAGATGCCAATTATTTCATTCTCTCCATGTAAAACGTCTTCCGCTCACATTGTGTTATCCACCAGATGCCAATTAGATTATTGTCTCCATGTGGAACGTCTTCCGCTCACATTGTATTATCCACCAGATGCCAATTAGATCATTGTCTCCATATGAAACGTCTTCTGCACACATTGTGTTATCCACCAGATACCAATGAGATCATTGTCTCCATGTGAAACGTCTTCCGCTCTCATTGTATTATCCACCAGATGCCAATTAGATCATTGTCTCCACGTGAAACGTCTTCTGCTCACATTGTATTATCCACCAGATACCAATTAGATCATTGTCTCTATGTTGAACCTTCTTCCGCTCACATTGAGTTATCCACCAAATAAAAATTAGATCATTGTCTCCATGTGAAACGTCTTCCGCTCACATTGTGTTATCCACCAGATGCCAATTAGATCATTGTCTCCATGTGAAACGTCTTCCGCTCACATTGTGTTATCCACCAGATGCCAATTACTTCATTGTCTCCATGTGAAACGTCTTCTGCTCACATTGTGATATCCACCAGATGCCAATTAGATCATTGTCTCCATGTGAAACGTCTTCCGCTCACATTGTGTTATCCACCAGATGCCAATTAGATCATTGTCTCCATGTGAAACGTCTTCCGCTCACATTGTATTATCCACCAGATACCAATTAGATCATTGTCTCCATGTGAAACGTCTTCCGCTCACATTGTGTTATCCACTTGATGCAATTATTTCATTCTCTCCATATAAAACGTCTACCGCTCACATTGTGTTATCCACCAGATGCCAATTAGATCACAGTCTCCATGTGGAACGTCTCCGCTCACATTGTATTATCCACCAAATGCCAATTAGATCATTGTCTCCATGTGAAACGTCTTCCGCTCACAGTGTATTATCCACCAGATGCCAATTAGATCATTGTCTCCATGTGAAACGTCTTCCGCTCATATTGTGATATCCATCAAACACCAATTTGATCATTGTCTCCATGTGAAACGTCTTCTGATCACATTGTCTTATCCACCAGATATCAATTAGATCATTGTCTCCATGTGAAACGTCTTCCGCTCACATTGTGTTATCCACCAGATTGCAATGAGATCATTGTCTCCATGTGAAACGTCTTCCGCTCACATTGTGTTATCCACCAGATGCCAATTATTTCATTGTCTCCATGTGAAACGTCTTCCGCTCACATTGTGTTATCCACCAGATATCAATTAGATCATTGTCTCCATGTGAAACGTCTTCCGCTCACATTGTGTTATCCACCAGATTGCAATGAGATCATTTTCTCCATGTGAAACGTCTTCCGCTCACATTGTGTTATCCACTTGACGCCAATTATTTCATTCTCTCCCTGTGAAACGTCTTCCGCTCACATTGTGTTATCCACTTGACGCCAATTATTTCATTCCTCCATGTAAAACGTCTTCCACTCACATTGTGTTATCGACCAGATGCCAATTAGATCATTGTCTCCATGTGGAACGTCTTCCGCTCACATTGTATTATCCACCAGATGCCAATTAGATCATTGTCTCCATGTGAAACGTCTTCTGCTCACATTGTATTATCCACCAGATAACAATTAGATCATTGTCTCTATGTTGAACCTTCTTCCGCTCACATTGTGTTATCCACCAGATAAAAATTAGATCATTGTCTCCATGTGAAACGTCTTCCGCTCACATTGTGTTATCCACCAGATGCCAATTAGATCATTGTCTCCATGTGAAACGTCTTCAGCTGATATTGTGTTATCCACCAGATGCCAATTAGATCATAGTCTCCATGTGGAACGTCTCCGCTCACATTGTATTATCCACCAGATGCCAATTAGATCATTGTCTCCATGTGAAACGTCTTCTGCTCACAGTGTATTATCCACCAGATGCCAATTAGATCATTGTCTCCATGTTGAAAATTCTTCCGCTCACATTGTGTTATCCACCAGATGCCAATTATTTCATTGTCTCCATGTGAAACGTCTTCAGCTCATATTGTGTTATCCACCAGATACCAATTAGGTCATTGTCTCCATGTGAAACGCCTTCCGCTCACATTGTGTTATCCACTTGACGCCAATTATTTCATTCTCTTCATGTAAAACGTCTTCCGCTCACATTGTGTTATCCACCAGATGCCAATTAGATTATTGTCTCCATGTGGAACGTCTTCCGCTCACATTGTATTATCCACCAGATGCCAATTAGATCATTGTCTCGATGTGAAACGTCTTCTGCACACATTGTGTTATCCACCAGATACCAATGAGATCATTGTCTCCATGTGAAACGTCTCCCACTCACATTGTGTTATCCACCAGATATCAATTAGATCATTGTCTCCATGTGAAACGTCAGTCGCTCACATTGTGTTATCCAACAGATACCAATTAGATCATTGTCTCCATGTGAAACATCTTCCGCTCACATTGTGTTATCCATCAAATACCAATTAGATCATTGTCTCCATGTGAAACGTCTTCTGATCACATTGTGTTATCCACAAGATATCAATTAGATCATTGTCTCCATGTGAAACGTCTTCCGCTCACATTGTGTTATCCACCAGATTGCAATGAGATCATTGTCTCCATGTGAAACGTCTTCCGCTCACATTGTGTTATCCACCAGATGCCAATTAGATCATTGTCTCCATGTGAAACGTCTTCCGCTCACATTGTATTATCCACCAGATACCAATTAGATCATTGTCTCCATGTGAAACGTCTTCCGCTCACATTGTGTTATCCACTTGATGCAATTATTTCATTCTCTCCATGTAAAACGTCTACCGCTCACATTGTGTTATCAACCAGATGCCAATTAGATCATAGTCTCCATGTGGAACGTCTCCGCTCACATTGTATTATCCACCAAATGCCAATTAGATCATTGTCTCCATGTGAAACGTCTTCCGCTCACAGTGTATTATCCACCAGATGCCAATTAGATCATTGTCTCCATGTGAAACGTCTTCCGCTCACATTGTGTTATCCACCAGATACCAATTAGATCATTGTCTCCATGTGAAACGTCTTCCGCTCACATTGTGTTATCCACCAGATGCCAATTATTTCATTGTCTCCATGTGAAACGTCTTCCGCTAACATTGTGTTATCCACCAGATATCAATTAGATCATTGTCTCCATGTGAAATGTCTTCTGCTCACATTGTGTTATCCACCAGATTGCAATGAGATCATTGTCTCCATGTGAAACGTCTTCTGCTCACATTGTGTTAACCACTTGACGCCAATTATTTCATTCTCTCCATGTGAAACGTCTTCCGCTCACATTGCTGTTATCCACTTGACGCCAATTATTTCATTCTCTCCATGTAAAACGTCTTCCGCTCACATTGTGTTATCCACCAGATGCCAATTAGATCATTGTCTCCATGTGGAACGTCTTCCGCTCACATTGTATTATCCACCAGATGCCAATTAGATCATTGTCTCCATGTGAAACGTCTTCTGCTAACATTGTATTATCCACCAGATACCGATTAGATCATTGTCTCTATGTTGAACCTTCTTCCGCTCACATTGTGTTATCCACCAGATAAAAATTAGATCATTGTCTCCATGTGAAACGTCTTCAGCTTATATTGTGTTATCCGCCAGATGCCATTTAGATCATAGTCTCCATGTGGAATGTCTCCGCTCACATTGTATTATCCACCAGATGCCAATTAGATCATTGTCTCCATGTGAAACGTCTTCCGCTCACAGTGTATTATCCACCAGATGCCAATTAGATCATTGTCTCCATGTTGAAAATTCTTCCGCTCACATTGTGTTATCCACCAGATGCCAATTATTTCATTGTCTCCATGTGAAACGTCTTCAGCTCATATTGTGTTATCCACCAGATACCAATTAGGTCATTGTCTCCATGTGAAACGCCTTCCGCTCACATTGTGTTATCCACTTGACGCCAATTATTTCATTTTCTCCATGTAAAACGTCTTCTGCTCACATTGTGTTATCCACCAGATGCCAATTAGATTATTGTCTCCATGTGGAACGTCTACCGCTCACATTGTATTATCCACCAGATACCAATGAGATCATTGTCTCCATGTGAAACGTCTCCCACTCACATTGTGTTGTCCACCAGATATCAATTAGATCATTGTCTCCATGTGAAACGTCAGTCGCTCACATTGTGTTATCCAACAGATACCAATTAGATCATTGTCTCCATGTGAAACGTCTTCCGCTCATATTGTGATATCCATCAAACACCAATTTGATCATTGTCTCCATGTGAAACGTCTTCTGATCACATTGTCTTATCCACCAGATATCAATTAGATCATTGTCTCCATGTGAAACGTCTTCCGCTCACATTGTGTTATCCACCAGATTGCAATGAGATCATTGTCTCCATGTGAAACGTCTTCCGCTCACATTGTGTTATCCACCAGATGCCAATTATTTCATTGTCTCCATGTGAAACGTCTTCCGCTCACATTGTGTTATCCACCAGATATCAATTAGATCATTGTCTCCATGTGAAACGTCTTCCGCTCACATTGTGTTATCCACCAGATTGCAATGAGATCATTTTCTCCATGTGAAACGTCTTCCGCTCACATTGTGTTATCCACTTGACGCCAATTATTTCATTCTCTCCCTGTGAAACGTCTTCCGCTCACATTGTGTTATCCACTTGACGCCAATTATTTCATTCCTCCATGTAAAACGTCTTCCACTCACATTGTGTTATCGACCAGATGCCAATTAGATCATTGTCTCCATGTGGAACGTCTTCCGCTCACATTGTATTATCCACCAGATGCCAATTAGATCATTGTCTCCATGTGAAACGTCTTCTGTTCACATTGTATTATCCACCAGATACCAATTAGATCATTGATTCTATGTTGAACCTTCTTCCGCTCACATTGTGTTATCCACCAGATAAAAATTAGATCATTGTCTCCATGTGAAACGTCTTCCGCTCACATTGTGTTATCCACCAGATGCCAATTAGATCATTGTCTCCATGTGAAACGTCTTCAGCTGATATTGTGTTATCCACCAGATGCCAATTAGATCATAGTCTCCATGTGGAACGTCTCCGCTCACATTGTATTATCCACCAGATGCCAATTAGATCATTGTCTCCATGTGAAACGTCTTCTGCTCACAGTGTATTATCCACCAGATGCCAATTAGATCATTGTCTCCATGTTGAAAATTCTTCCGCTCACATTGTGTTATCCACCAGATGCCAATTATTTCATTGTCTCCATGTGAAACGTCTTCAGCTCATATTGTGTTATCCACCAGATACCAATTAGGTCATTGTCTCCATGTGAAACGCCTTCCGCTCACATTGTGTTATCCACTTGACGCCAATTATTTCATTCTCTTCATGTAAAACGTCTTCCGCTCACATTGTGTTATCCACCAGATGCCAATTAGATTATTGTCTCCATGTGGAACGTCTTCCGCTCACATTGTATTATCCACCAGATGCCAATTAGATCATTGTCTCGATGTGAAACGTCTTCTGCACACATTGTGTTATCCACCAGATACCAATGAGATCATTGTCTCCATGTGAAACGTCTCCCACTCACATTGTGTTATCCACCAGATATCAATTAGATCATTGTCTCCATGTGAAACGTCAGTCGCTCACATTGTGTTATCCAACAGATACCAATTAGATCATTGTCTCCATGTGAAACGTCTTCTGATCACATTGTGTTATCCACCAGATATCAATTAGATCATTGTCTCCATGTGAAACGTCTTCCGCTCACATTGTGTTATCCACCAGATTGCAATGAGATCATTGTCTCCATGTGAAACGTCTTCCGCTCACATTGTGTTATCCACCAGATGCCAATTAGATCATTGTCTCCATGTGAAACGTCTTCCGCTCACATTGTATTATCCACCAGATACCAATTAGATCATTGTCTCCATGTGAAACGTCTTCCGCTCACATTGTGTTATCCACTTGATGCAATTATTTCATTCTCTCCATGTAAAACGTCTACCGCTCACATTGTGTTATCAACCAGATGCCAATTAGATCATAGTCTCCATGTGGAACGTCTCCGCTCACATTGTATTATCTACCAAATGCCAATTAGATCATTGTCTCCATGTGAAACGTCTTCCGCTCACAGTGTATTATCCACCAGATGCCAATTAGATCATTGTCTCCATGTGAAACGTCTTCCGCTCACATTGTGTTATCCACCAGATGCCAATTAGATCATTGTCTCCATGTGAAACGTCTTCCGCTCACATTGTGTTATCCACCAGATGCCTATTAGATCATTGTCTCCATGTCAAACGTCTTCAGCTCATATTGCGTTATCCACCAGATACCAATTAGATCATTGTCTCCACGTGGAACGTCTTCCGCTCACATTGTATTATCCACCAGATGCCAATTAGATCATTATCTCCATGTGAAACGTCTTCCGCTCACAGTGTATTATCCACCAGATGCCAATTAGATCATTGTCTCCATGTGAAACGTCTTCCGCTCACATTGTGTTATCCACTTGACGCCAATTAGATCATTGTCTCCATGTGAAATGTCTTCCGTTCACATTGTGTTATCCACCAGATACCAATTAGATCATTGTCTCCATGCTGAAACTTCTTCCGCTCACATTGTGTTATCCACCAGATGCCAATTATTTCATTGTCTCCATGTGAAACGTCTTCCGTTCACATTGTGTTATCCACCAGATACCAATTAGATCATTGTCTCCATGTGAAACGTCTTTCGCTCACATTGTGTTATCCACTTGACGCCAATTATTTCATTCTCTCCATGTAAAACGTCTTCCGCTCACATTGTGTTATCCACCAGATGCCAATTAGATCATTGTCTCCATGTGGAACGTCTTCCGCTCACATTGTATTATCAACCAGATATCAATTAGATCATTGTCTGCATGTGAAACGTCTGTCGCTCACATTGTGTTATCCACCAGATAGCAATTAGATCATTGTCTCCATGTGAAACGTCTTTCGCTCACATTGTGTTATCCATCAAATACCACTTAGATCATTGTCTCTATGTTGAACCTTCTTCCGCTCACATTGTGTTATCCACCAGATACCAATTAGATCATTGTCTCCATGTGAAACGTCTTCCGCTCACATTGTGTTATCCACCAGATGCCAATTATTTCATTGTCTCCATGTGAAACGTCTTCCGCTAACATTGTGTTATCCACCAGATATCAATTAGATCATTGTCTCCATGTGAAATGTCTTCCGCTCACATTGTGTTATCCACCAGATTGCAATGAGATCATTGTCTCCATGTGAAACGTCTTCTGCTCACATTGTGTTATCCACTTGACGCCAATTATTTCATTCTCTCCATGTGAAACGTCTTCCGCTCACATTGCTGGTATCCACTTGACGCCAATTATTTCATTCTCTCCATGTAAAACGTCTTCCGCTCACATTGTGTTATCCACCAGATGCCAATTAGATCATTGTCTCCATGTGGAACGTCTTCCGCTCACATTGTATTATCCACCAGATGCCAATTAGATCATTGTCTCCATGTGAAACGTCTTCTGCTCACATTGTATTATCCACCAGATACCAATTAGATCATTGTCTCTATGTTGAACCTTCTTCCGCTCACATTGTGTTATCCACCAGATAAAAATTAGATCATTGTCTCCATGTGAAACGTCTTCCGCTCACATTGTGTTATCCACCAGATGCCAATTAGATCATTGTCTCCATGTGAAACGTCTTCAGCTTATATTGTGTTATCCGCCAGATGCCAATTAGATCATAGTCTCCATGTGGAACGTCTCCGCTCACATTGTATTATCCACCAGATGCCAATTAGATCATTGTCTCCATGTGAAACGTCTTCCGCTCACAGTGTATTATCCACCAGATGCCAATTAGATCATTGTCTCCATGTTGAAAATTCTTCCGCTCACATTGTGTTATCCACCAGATGCCAATTATTTCATTGTCTCCATGTGAAACGTCTTCAGCTCATATTGTGTTATCCACCAGATACCAATAAGGTCATTCTCTCCATGTAAAACGTCTTCCGCTCACATTGCTGTTATCCACTTGACGCCAATTATTTCATTCTCTCCATGTAAAACGTCTTCCGCTCACATTGTGTTATCCACCAGATGCCAATTAGATCATTGTCTCCATGTGGAACGTCTTCCGCTCACATTGTATTATCCACCAGATGCCAATTAGGTCATTGTCTCCATGTGAAACGTCTTCTGCTCACATTGTATTATCCACCAGATACCAATTAGATCATTGTCTCTATGTTGAACCTTCTTCCGCTCACATTGTGTTATCCACCAGATAAAAATTAGATCATTGTCTCCATGTGAAACGTCTTCCGCTCACATTGTGTTATCCACCAGATGCCAATTAGATCATTGTCTCCATGTGAAACGTCTTCAGCTCATATTGTGTTATCCACCAGATACCAATTAGATCATTGTCTCCATGTGAAACGTCTTCCGCTCACATTGTGTTATCCACTTGACGCCAATTATTTCATTCTCTCCATGTAAAACATCTTCCGCTCACATTGTGTTATCCACCAGATGCCAATTAGATCATTGTCTCCATGTGGAACGTCTTCCGCTCACATTGTATTATCAACCAGATATCAATTAGATCATTGTCTGCATGTGAAACGTCTGTCGCTCACATTGTGTTATCCACCAGATACCAATTAGATCATTGTCTCCATGTGAAACGTCTTTCGCTCACATTGTGTTATCCATCAAATACCATTTAGATCATTGTCTCTATGTTGAACCTTCTTCCGCTCACATTGTGTTATCCACCAGATACCAATTAGATCATTGTCTCCATGTGAAACGTCTTCCGCTCACATTGTGTTATCCACCAGATGCCAATTATTTCATTGTCTCCATGTGAAACGTCTTCCGCTAACATTGTGCTATCCACCAGATATCAATTAGATCATTGTCTCCATGTGAAATGTCTTCTGCTCACATTGTGTTATCCACCAGATTGCAATGAGATCATTGTCTCCATGTGAAACGTCTTCTGCTCACATTGTGTTATCCACCAGATGCCAATTAGAACATAGTCTCCATGTGGAACGTCTCCGCTCACATTGTATTATCCACCAGATGCCAATTAGATCATTGTCTCCATGTGAAACGTCTTCCGCTCACAGTGTATTATCCACCAGATGCCAATTAGATCATTGTCTCCATGCGGAACGTCTTCCGCTCACATTGTATTATCCACCAGATGCCAATTAGATCATTGTCTCCATGTGAAACGTCTTCTGCTAACATTGTATTATCCGCCAGATACCGATTAGATCATTGTCTCTATGTTGAACCTTCTTCCGCTCACATTGTGTTATCCACCAGATAAAAATTAGATCACTGTCTCCATGTGAAACGTCTTCCGCTCACATTGTGTTATCCACCAGATGCCAATTAGATCATTGTCTCCATGTGAAACGTCTTCAGCTTATATTGTGTTATCCGCCAGATGCCAATTAGATCATAGTCTCCATGTGGAACGTCTCCGCTCACATTGTATTATCCACCAGATGCCAATTAGATCATTGTCTCCATGTGAAACGTCTTCAGCTTATATTGTGTTATCCGCCAGATGCCAATTAGATCATAGTCTCCATGTGGAACGTCTCCGCTCACATTGTATTATCCACCAGATGCCAATTAGATCATTGTCTCCATGTGAAACGTCTTCCGCTCACAGTGTATTATCCACCAGATGCCAATTAGATCATTGTCTCCATGTTGAAAATTCTTCCGCTCACATTGTGTTATCCACCAGATGCCAATTATTTCATTGTCTCCATGTGAAACGTCTTCAGCTCATATTGTGTTATCCACCAGATACCAATTAGGTCATTGTCTCCATGTGAAACGCCTTCCGCTCACATTGTGTTATCCACTTGACGCCAATTATTTCATTTTCTCCATGTAAAACGTCTTCTGCTCACATTGTGTTATCCACCAGATGCCAATTAGATCATTGTCTCCATGTGAAACGTCTTCCGCTCACATTGTGTTATCCACTTGACGCCAATTATTTCATTCTCTCCATGTAAAACATCTTCCGCTCACATTGTGTTATCCACCAGATGCCAATTAGATCATTGTCTCCATGTGGAACGTCTTCCGCTCACATTGTATTATCAACCAGATATCAATTAGATCATTGTCTGCATGTGAAACGTCTGTCGCTCACATTGTGTTATCCACCAGATACCAATTAGATCATTGTCTCCATGTGAAACGTCTTTCGCTCACATTGTGTTATCCATCAAATACCATTTAGATCATTGTCTCTATGTTGAACCTTCTTCCGCTCACATTGTGTTATCCACCAGATACCAATTAGATCATTGTCTCCATGTGAAACGTCTTCCGCTCACATTGTGTTATCCACCAGATGCCAATTATTTCATTGTCTCCATGTGAAACGTCTTCCGCTAACATTGTGCTATCCACCAGATATCAATTAGATCATTGTCTCCATGTGAAATGTCTTCTGCTCACATTGTGTTATCCACCAGATTGCAATGAGATCATTGTCTCCATGTGAAACGTCTTCTGCTCACATTGTGTTATCCACCAGATGCCAATTAGAACATAGTCTCCATGTGGAACGTCTCCGCTCACATTGTATTATCCACCAGATGCCAATTAGATCATTGTCTCCATGTGAAACGTCTTCCGCTCACAGTGTATTATCCACCAGATGCCAATTAGATCATTGTCTCCATGCGGAACGTCTTCCGCTCACATTGTATTATCCACCAGATGCCAATTAGATCATTGTCTCCATGTGAAACGTCTTCTGCTAACATTGTATTATCCACCAGATACCGATTAGATCATTGTCTCTATGTTGAACCTTCTTCCGCTCACATTGTGTTATCCACCAGATAAAAATTAGATCATTGTCTCCATGTGAAACGTCTTCCGCTCACATTGTGTTATCCACCAGATGCCAATTAGATCATTGTCTCCATGTGAAACGTCTTCAGCTTATATTGTGTTATCCGCCAGATGCCAATTAGATCATAGTCTCCATGTGGAACGTCTCCGCTCACATTGTATTATCCACCAGATGCCAATTAGATCATTGTCTCCATGTGAAACGTCTTCAGCTTATATTGTGTTATCCGCCAGATGCCAATTAGATCATAGTCTCCATGTGGAACGTCTCCGCTCACATTGTATTATCCACCAGATGCCAATTAGATCATTGTCTCCATGTGAAACGTCTTCCGCTCACAGTGTATTATCCACCAGATGCCAATTAGATCATTGTCTCCATGTTGAAAATTCTTCCGCTCACATTGTGTTATCCACCAGATGCCAATTATTTCATTGTCTCCATGTGAAACGTCTTCAGCTCATATTGTGTTATCCACCAGATACCAATTAGGTCATTGCCTCCATGTGAAACGCCTTCCGCTCACATTGTGTTATCCACTTGACGCCAATTATTTCATTTTCTCCATGTAAAACGTCTTCTGCTCACATTGTGTTATCCACCAGATGCCAATTAGATTATTGTCTCCATGTGGAACGTCTTCCGGTCACATTGTATTATCCACCAGATACCAATGAGATCATTGTCTCCATGTGAAACGTCTCCCACTCACATTGTGTTGTCCACCAGATATCAATTAGATCATTGTCTCCATGTGAAACGTCAGTCGCTCACATTGTGTTATCCAACAGATACCAATTAGATCATTGTCTCCATGTGAAACGTCTTCCGCTCATATTGTGATATCCATCAAACACCAATTTGATCATTGTCTCCATGTGAAACGTCTTCTGATCACATTGTCTTATCCACCAGATATCAATTAGATCATTGTCTCCATGTGAAACGTCTTCCGCTCACATTGTGTTATCCACCAGATTGCAATGAGATCATTGTCTCCATGTGAAACGTCTTCCGCTCACATTGTGTTATCCACCAGATGCCAATTATTTCATTGTCTCCATGTGAAACGTCTTCCGCTCACATTGTGTTATCCACTTGACGCCAATTATTTCATTCTCTCCATGTGAAACGTCTTCCGCTCACATTGTGTTATCCACTTGACGCCTATTATTTCATTCCGCCATGTAAAACGTCTTCCACTCACATTGTGTTATCATCCAGATGCCAATTAGATCATTGTCTCCATGTGGAACGTCTTCCGCTCACATTGTATTATCCACCAGATGCCAATTAGATCATTGTCTCCATGTGAAACGTCTTCTGCTCACATTGTATTATCCACCATATACCAATTAGATCATTGTCTCTATGTTGAACCTTCTTCCGCTCACATTGTGTTATCCACCAGATAAAAATTAGATCATTGTCTCCATGTGAAACGTCTTCAGCTGATATTGTGTTATCCACCAGATGCCAATTAGATCATAGTCTCCATGTGGAACGTCTCCGCTCATATTGTATTATCCACCAGATGCCAATTAGATCATTGTCTCCATGTAAAACGTCTTCCGCTCACAGTGTATTATCCACCAGATGCCAATTAGATCATTGTCTCCATGTTGAAAATTCTTCCGCTCACATTGTGTTATCCACCAGATGCCAATTATTTCATTGTCTCCATGTGAAACGCCTTCCGCTCACATTGTGTTATCCACTTGACGCCAATTATTTCATTCTCTTCATGTAAAACGTCTTCCGCTCACATTGTGTTATCCACCAGATGCCAATTAGATTATTGTCTCCATGTGGAACGTCTTCCGCTCACATTGTATTATCCACCAGATGCCAATTAGATCATTGTCTCGATGTGAAACGTCTTCTGCACACATTGTGTTGTCCACCAGATACCAATGAGATCATTGTCTCCATGTGAAACGTCTCCCACTCACATTGTGTTATCCACCAGATATCAATTAGATCATTGTCTCCATGTGAAACGTCAGTCGCTCACATTGTGTTATCCAACAGATAC